>NC_133790.1:30337778-30387719 GCF_003597395.2 Chelonoidis abingdonii | reverse complement strand
GTTTGCTGTGTGCATAAACAGACTGCTCCATACGCCATAGAGAGAAGTGGGAAGCAGATAACAACTGGCCTCTCTTTGTTGTACAACTACCTCTTCTGGTGCATATCAATTAATTAGAATTCAGTAGCTGGGTCCTGATAAGTTGGGGTGCCAACGCTGTAATGGGAATTTCATTTACACACATACTGAGGTTCCTTCCCCTGCTTTGGGCTTGTTTGTGCTGGACTCCAGTGGAGTCCAAACAGGTCCTGCCTCGCTCGCAGCACAGCTAGATCTCCCAGTTGTCTGTCCCCCTCCCCTCATACATTTCCTCTTCCTCCTCGCTGTTCATGGCTGGGGCCTGTGACTGGGGCTCTTCGGAGGTATCCACAGGTGCGTTGGAGGGGTGGGGTGGGGGTGGGGCTCTCCACCAAGTAGGACGTGCAGCTCTTCATAGAAGCAGTGGGTCTGCGGCTCAGCACTCAATCAATTGTTGGCCTCCTTGGCTGTCACAGGGCACTGCTGCTGTTCCCCGTCACCGCCCTTCTCCTGCATCCCCCAAGCAGTCTGCTCGTAGCTGTCCATGTCCGTGTGGCTGATTCGGAGCAATGCTTGCACAGCCTCTTCTCCCCACAGGCCCAGGAGATCCAATATCCTCTGTGGCATGTCTGGAGCGTGTAGCTGGCATGGTCAGCCGGGCAGCTCCACACAACAGTGGAGAGCTGCTAGATGTGCTTGCTCAGCTGGACAATTAGGAGAAGGCATTTAAAAAATGTGGGGGCTTTAAAGGACAGGGGAGGGGCTTGTGGTCTACGTGACCCCCCGGGCAGTGGAGTTAACCATTGAGACACTTGACATAGGTAATGCAGTGTCTACACTCGTGCTGCGTCGACCTCCGTACGTTGAGCATAGCCCAGCGCTGCTCAGGGGAGTGGTGTTACAGTCTCGGTGTATCCCCGGGGCACTTACATTGGTGGGAGACAACTTTAAGTGTAGATTCATGTACAGCTACATCAACGCAAGGTGGCTTATGTCAGCTTAACTTTGTAGTGTAGACTAGGCCAAAGGATGGGAAAATTTGCTAAAGATCTGGTGAACAAGATGGGTTCAGAGTTATCAGGAGGGTGAACGGGGCCTCCACGGGGTGATGGCTATCATTATAATGGAAACAGTGGAGGGAACACACCACTGATTGTATTCTAGAACGATGCATAGAAATGGGGCCCTGTGTCATTGATGTGCTGAAGCTTCCACTGCAGTGTGCAGGTTGCACTGGAGGGGTGCACTAGCCGGGCTTGGGTGGCAAGCTCAGGATTTCTAGAACTGTAAATACAAGAACTAATTCCAAAGGATTTGGTCCTCTTGTCTCCCTGCATTCCGGGGATTCCTGGCAATGGATGATTAGCTAGAATGTGTGTGACCTGTGAAATAATCTGATCAGCAGCTGCAGATTTCCAGGATCTCTGCAGATCATTCGGTGGGAGCTTGCAGGAAGTTGTGATGACCCTGGAGTGGAGTGTGCTGTCCCAGTCTCACACTTCAGCCTGTCTTTTATTGTGTTGCTTGGTTTTGCCACAGGCCAGAATGCAGTTACCTGATGTCTCACCCGTGCAGCACAATGCCTATATCCTCTGAGAAACTCTCTAGCAAAATAGTTTTCTGATGGCTCCCGAGTAGGGCTGCCAATTTTGGTGGGACATATTCCTGGAGGTTTCATCACAGGACATAGTCTTTAATTAAAGAATAGTCTTTAATTCCTGGAGACTCCAGGAGAATCCTGAAGAGTTGGCAACCATACTCCTGAGAGATTGAAGGCAAAGTTCAGTATTTAGCAGGAGAAAGTTGTGTGGAGAGAAGGGGAATAAGAGGAATGGGTGAAGTAATGGCAGCTTCTTCCTTCATGGCTTGTGTCTACAGCATTGTTCTGTGAATAGGAATTTCATGCAGTTGCTCTCCTGAGCCGATAGGTTGAAAAAGCAGCCCAAAGAGGCTTATGGCTGGTAGCTGCTGATCCATTTTACACAGGAGATTAACTAGCGTCTCGGTTCTAAAAATAGTCTTCCTGGCTTATGGTGAGGCTGGCTGTTCCCATAGCAACTGCCTTGTGCTTAGTGTCCTAGAGATAAAAGTCAAAACCAAGGTGCTTGTAAGTTTGGTTGCAAACCAAAGTATGAAATGAAGTGATGAGCAGAGTAAGTCCCGGGGTGGCCTGTGTTGTTCAGGGTTTGTGTGATATGTGGGTTAAGTGCACGTATCCAAATAAAAACCACAGGCACCTGCCGTTAGGAGATCCATTACAATTAATCAATAATAAATAAACGACTTTGTAAAATGTCAGACTGATAAGTAAGTGGATACCGACTAAGTCCGTGGGTAGGGCATTAGATGGAGGGTTAGGAGACCTGGGGTCTGTTCCGGATTCTGCCACCGATCTGCTAGATGCCCTTGGGCAAGTCACTTCCTCTTTGAGTGCCTCTGGTTCCCCTCGCACCCGTTGTCTGTCCTATCCGGTTAGATAGTAATCTCTTTGAGGCCCCAAAGCTGGAAGGCGCCTAAGCACCCATTGATGCCAATGAGACTTCAGTGCTTTCCTGAATCAAGGTCTGGGGACTCTATCTACCATGGATGTTTAGTGCTTAGAGCAATGGGCTATTGATCTTGGTTTGGTCCTGTAAGTACCGCTCTGTACAATGAATAATAACCTGAGTAAAGCGATGCACAGCACCTTTATGGGTACTGACTTCCCAAGGGGTTTCTGCTGCATTTCAAGGTAAGTTAGCAGGTAGTTTAGGGGAAGAAAAACACTTCGTACAGAAATGTCTTTATTTTGATTTGTAGTTTGGTAGCACCTAGAGGCCAGGGCCCTGGTGTGCCAGGTGCTGTACAAATAAAGCACAAAGAACAGTTTACAATGTGGGGGTTTTTTTAAGCTGTGAAAAGACCTTGATTTCTGCATTTCTCAGCAGTGTGCAAAGCCAGGAAGTGAACTGACTGGAGTGGTGGCTTTAGTGCTGCATTATTTGGTCAGGTAGGGCCGGTGAAAGGAGTTTTTCGTGCCCTAGGCAAAAACTCCACCTTGCACCCTGCATCCAGTAGCCCCCCGCCCCACAGCAGCTAACTCACCCCTCAACCAGGGTGCCCCCCACAGCGCTACCCCACCGCGACAGCTAACCCCTCTCTCCCCGAATCCCCCACGGCAACTAACCCACCCAGGGAGACTCCCCTGTCCCCCACAGCAGCTAAACCCTACCTGGGGAGATTTCCCCCTCTCCCCTGCTGCCACAGCAGCTAACCCTGCTGAGAGACCTCCCCTGCAGAAGCTAACCTGCTGGGTAGCCCGCCAGCTCACCTCGGCTCCACCTCCTCCTACTGAGCGCAGCGCGCTGGATTGGAAAAGACTTAGAGTGGGCTGGTGTGCTCAATGAGGAGGCAGAGAGGAGGTAGGCGTGGGGCAGGGGCTGTTGCCTTTTGTGGCCTCCGCCCCCCCCCCGTTACTGCGGCAGCCCTCCCCGGGCACCCCCCCACCAGCTGCACCTCCCCACCTTGCCTAGGAGACTTTTAGGCAGCCGCCGTAGTTGCCTAAATGGTTGCATCGGCCCTGCGTCAGGGCAGCTCCTAGAGGCCCCATGGGCTGGGCACAGTACACACAAAGGCATGGTGCTCTCCAGGAACGTACAGGGAACCTGACCGGCTAGTGGCACCTCAACACACGGTATTCAGGCCAGTAACTAAAGAAGTGGAATAAATATTGAAAGTAAAATTAGATTTTTAAATTCAATTAAAATTGGATTAAAAAATACTGGGTGGAAGCTTTCTCATGCTAGGCACAGAAATGGGGTGTTAACTCCGAAGAGATGCTCGCTCCCAGCCATTTGTCAGGTGATTGAATTAAGTAGGTGCTGTTATAAAGTAAATAAAAACAAACAGTCCTGACAGAAAACCTTCACTTGGGATGCGCAGGTTCAGTTCCTTAGACCCTGTGGTGTCAGAATCCTGCATAGTCTAGTTGGCCATAGAGTCTTCTTGGAAAAACAGGGCAGACAAAACCAGAATTTCTAATGTAAAAAAAAAAAAAGTAGGAAAACCCCACAACTTACAAAACCAAAATGAAACACACCCTGCTCTTGATATGACATAAAGAGGCAAAAGAGGGCATAATCCCAACATGTATTTTCCTTTGCTCATCAAAGTCCTTTTAACCAGGCATGACCTGCTTCGTGGCAGAGATAGCCAAATCCACTTTCCTTGGTTGTGCTGCCCAAATACATTTCTGATGTCTTCATGTGAAAGTTACCAGGGATTCAGAGCAATATTAAGGTGAACGGTTTGTCAGGCGTCGTTTCAGTTCGAGTGCACATTGTGATACTGTATTATCATAAGCACTGCAACAACCCAGTGAATTACTGTGCAAATGGAAACATTTCATTGGAAGTCAATTTTCTCCACTTTTGCTGGTTTGAAGAATCAGTGTAAATTAACTTTCACTGATTAGTTCTGACAACAGGCAGGAGGCAGCCCTCAGCTGCAGAGCCTGGCCATGACACCAAAGTAATATATGATTAGTATTTCTGTAGTGCCCAAGTGCTGCTCTTTGCCAGAAGCTGGGGATGGATCACCTGTTCATTCTCTCTGGGGCACCTGGTATTGGCCACTGTCAGCAGACAGGATACTGAGCTAGATGGACCTTTTGTGTGGCTGTTCTTATGTATGTTCTTATGCATTGCAGTCAATGGCAAAATCTCATTGACTTCACTGTAGCCAGAATTTGACCCTAGTTGTGCAGGGCCCAGCGAAGTCAGTGGGAGCAGGACTGGCCAACCAGGGCTGAACTGGCAGGGCGTGCGGGCAGGGGGCAGCTGGAGGTGAGCTGGACACAGGAGCAGAACTGTGTGGGGCTTTGTGGGCGAGGAGCGTGCCGGCGATGTGGCCGGAGACCGAAGCAAAAGCCGGCTCTCGAGGGAGAGGGTGATGTGGCTGGACCAGCGGGGGGGAAGATGGGTCTGGCTGCGACGCGATGGGCAGTGTGTGAAGGAAGGAGGCTGTCGCGGAGGGAGTTGCGCTCGTCAAGGCCAGAGGTGACCAGGTCTGACCCAGTCTGGATGTTCTTATGTGGTGCTTTGTTGACCTACAGAGGGTTTTAACAAGCTGGTCAAAGTGAAATCAAATATTTCCTGACAGAATTGGCACAAATGTATGAAATGGAAAAACCTCCCTGAAAAGTCCCTTGGATTTGGTCACCTTGGGAAACTATTGTCCTTTCAGTGGTGACCTTTAGACGTAAGCTCTTCCACTTGGCAGGGTTCACTGGACGAGGTGATTCTTTTCAGAAGTAACTGTGCAGAAAGAGACGTGAGAAATCAGAATCTTGCCAGTTACTGTAGTTGTCCCAGTTCCTGTTAAAACTACAGGGGAAGAGCTCAGTGCTCTGGTCAGTCTTTGACTTCATCGTGCTGGGAATAGAAATGAATGAGAAGGTGAAAACAAGTGTTTCTGGGACAGTGAGTCATCACATTGATGCTGCTGCAGTATCAAACAGGGTGGGAGCAGCCTGGGAAAAGACAAAGATTCTGGCTGCATTTCCACCAGACCCCACTCTGCTGCCTGGTGATGATGTACAAAAGTTCATTCGTTAGGAAGGTCTATAGGAGCATTCGCAACTCTTCCCTTTAGGGAATGCACACTAGAGAGGATATGTAGCTGTATCTATAGATAGGAGTGTTCCCATCCACCCTACCCTAACGCCTACATATTTTTTTTAAATGGACACAGACGGAAAGGAACACAAGAAGGAAAAGTGAGGAGGAGTTTAAGAATGTACCAGGGAATAGATAGATAAATTGATCTTCACTAAACTACATCAAAACAAACATTTCATTAGCTCCAGGATTCCTAATGCCTTCTCTGAGACTAGGATTTTGTTTTGTTGAGGCATCATTTGAGCGATGGGAAATTAAAATTGCACACACCGAAGAGGATGTTTCAGTAAAGTACCCAGTGTTCAGTTGAACCCCTCCCTCTCACCCAGGCACTGTCTCCATTGGGGTTAGAGAGTTTGCAGGTGAAATCCTGCCCTCATTGAAGTCAATGGCAAAACTCCTCACTGGTGCCAGCATTTGTCTCTCTGTATGTCCCCAGACAAAGGTTAGGTTAGAGTTAAGGTTGAGAATACACATCAGCAACTTAAGGGCACCCAAGCAGCCTTTACTCTGCCATGTCGTGATGCCATGTAATGACTATATGCTTATTATTAAAGTGTTTTAGTGTTTGTGGTCCCAAATTAGATTAAACTGCTCTTTAAAGACACATTTGATTTTTTCCGCTTCATAGCGTCACTCTAGGTAGAGCCCTGCGCGGATACAAAATTTGTATCCACATCTGATCTGCGATCTGCAAATCTGGTCCGCGGATATAAAGCGAATCTCCACAGTTTTGCATGACGCTAACAATGGGGTAGAGTTAAAGTTGTTTGGATGCTTTAACTGCATTTTTTACTTTAGCATGTTTGGATTTTTTTCCTAGTGTAACATTAACATTGAATTTCCTGGGTCTATAATGCTTGGTTTGGGGATAATTTTGGATAATTACAGCATCCCTGTAATGCTTTTATCTGTAAATTACATATATTAGTAATTTAAAGGTAAAAACATTTTACCCTTACATTATAGGGATGCTATAATTATATATATATGACCATGTTAATTTAACCGTTCCATGAGAACCTGGTTTTCTACATCTTCAAGTTTCTGTGATCGAATTCCTGCCTGTTAGGAGCAGGAGGCTAGTAAAGACTCTTTGCTTTTTTCCTTCCAGTTTCAGGGAGACCTCGGAGGCTCCAGGAGGCTGGCCTGTTACCCAGCTTGAATTTAAGGCCCTGAGTTGCAGCCCCAGTACAATACTTTGAAAACCCATTTTGTGATTTGAACAAATTGTGTTTGAAAGTCACGGAGAGAGAGTAAACCTGGATCCCAATATGTCAGTGTTACAGAACTGCTCTGTCCTGCTCGTCTCCAGCAGCTCTGGGCCGCTGGTTAAGCAGACAGATCTATTTTATAACTGGCCTTTCCCTTAGACACCTCCTGTGGGCTTTCAGGCTTTTTTCAAAGCTTCTTTGTTCCCCCTTCAGTGCTCGTTTTCTGCTCCTGTTTCTTTCTAAGCAGGCTATTGGTTTGTGTGTGGCTGTTCTGAACTCTGGTAGCTGCAGCCGTTATGTAAGACAGAATAAAGGGACTAGTCCTCGTCTGACCTAACACACCCTGAACAGAACAATAGCACAGCTGTCACCATTCGGCCCAGGTGCATTCGCTTGGCAGGAAGGAATCTTTTTTTCCAGGCTGGAGCTGTTTATGTAACTTTGTGTAGCAGCAAGAAAGCCCACAAGCACTGATCAGAGCCGAGTGCCTAGAGAGAGCAAGAGGCAGAATTTAAGCATCCTTGATAAACAGATGTACCAGACTAAGGAAAATACTAATGGCAAAGGATGGAAAAAAGCAGAACAGTTTGTCACTAAGGGACACGGTCCCCTCTGGCACATCCAATCTGGACTGTACAGTACTGGTTTCAGTCCAAACCTGCCTGCACAGGCTCTGAATTTATCCCTGTCTTTTATTTTATTATTATGAATAGTGGATCAAATCCTGAGGCCCTTATTCAGCTATTATTCAGTCCTTAGGCAAAAACACTTAGAAGCCATAAATTCTCTGCTTTAGTGATAGCTGAGTATGAACTTGGATAGGTCATCTAGTCCAGTTCCCTGCACTGAGGCAGGACCAAACAGACCATCCCTGACAGGTTTTTGTCTAACTTGCTCCAGTGACGGAGATTCCACAGCCTCCCTGGGCAATTTATTCCTGTGCTTAGCCACCCTGACAGTTAGGAGTGTTTCCTAATGTCCAGCTTAAACCTCCCTTGCTGCAAGTTAAGCTCATTGCTTCTGGTCCTATCCTTAGTGGTTCAAGAGAACAATGTATCGCCCTCCTCTTTATAACAGCCTTTTAAGTACTGTTACTGTGTCCTTACTCAATCTTCTCCAGACTAAACAAATCCAGTTTTTTCAATTGTTCCTTGTAGATCACCTTTCTAAACCTTTAGTCATTTTTGTTGCTCTCCTCTGGACTTTCTCCAATTTCTTCATATCTTTCCTGAAGTTGGTGGGATGCAGAAGTGGACACAGCACTCCAGATATAGGCGCTTATCAGTTGCCAGGGGATTCCCGCCGCCGAATGCCACTAAAGACCTGGAACTTTGGGGCACTTCGCGGTGGGTCTGGAACAGAAGACCCGCCACTCGCGCGAATGCCGGCCGAAGACTGGAGGGGAAGAAGCTCCGGGACCTGGGCCCCGCAGAGTTTCCAGGGCCCCTGAGCGAGTGGAGGACCCTGCTCCAGGGGCCCCGAAAAACTCTCGTGGGGACCCTTGGGGCCCGGAGCCTGGGGCATTGGCTCCCCTCCCCTGGGAGGCCTGATCAGTGCTGAGTAGATGTGGAGAACTTCTCGTGTCTTGCTTACACACTCCTGGTAATGACAGTTGTCTAATAGATAGGTTAAGGGTGTAATTTTCTCTATCCTGTAAGGTGGTGGACAGGGGGGAATCAGACGCCTGACCAGAGGACCAATAGAAGAACTGGATTTTTTTTAAAGTCTGGAAGGGAAGAACTCGGGGCTTTTGTTTTCTCCCGGCTATGATTGAACACAGCTTTCTGCATTCATCTCTTTCTCTATATTTAGATATCAAGTGTGAGGTACAAAGGAAACCCAAGCAATAGGCTTGTATGTGCTTTGGTTTGTATTTACATGGGTGTAATTGCTGGACTGGTTTAAATTGGCTTTTTTTTGAATCAGACTGTGTATTCCTAATTCTTATAAGCAAGAGCCTGTAATTGACATCTTAATGCAGTGGGTTATATTAGTGCTGAGTAGAGTGGTAGAATTACTTCTCGTGTCTTGCTTACAACACTCCTGGTAATACATCCTAGAATGATCTTCGCTTTTTTTGCAACAGTGTTACACTGTTGACTCATACTTAGTTTGTGATCCACTATAAATCCCAGATCCTTTTCTGCAGGATTCCTTCTGCAGTCAGTTCCCATCTTGTATTTTTGCAGTTGATTATTCCTTCCTAAGTATAGTACTTTGCATTTGTCCTATTTATTTCAGATCTTTTCTCCAGTTTGTTAAGAGCATTTTGGATTCTAATCCTGTCCTCCAAAGTGCTTGCTATTCAATGAAGATATTGAATAGAACTGGACCCAGGACAGATCTCTGTGGGATCCCACTTGATATCCCCTTCCAGCTTGACTGAACCATTGAAAACTACACTGAGTATGGTTTTCCAATCATTTGTACGTGCACCTTATAGTAGCTTTGTCTAGGCTGTATTTCCCTAGTTTGTTTATGAGAACATCATGGGAGACAGTATCAAAAGCCTTGCTAAAGTCTACTGTTTCCCCCCATCCACATGGCTTGTCACTCTGTCATAGAAAGCTATTAGGGTGATTTGTTCTTGACTATTACTTATCACCTTATTATGTGCTAGATGCTTACAAATAATGCTTTGCCTTTGCATAGCACTTCCTCCCAAGGATCCTGAAGCACTTTAGAAATGGAAGCACTTTAGCCTCGCAGTCCCCTTGCGAGGTGGAGTGTATGATTAGCCCTTTTGTACAGATGGGAATTTGAGGTCTGTAGAAATAACTGCCCAAGGTCACATAAGGCACAGGCAATAGCACCCAAGAGTCCCTACTCCCAGTCCCTTGCGTTAACCACTAATCTTCTAAGCTAGTCCTGCCGGGGAAGTCGGGTACCGAGCCCTGTTTCAGTAACCCACAGTCCTTTGCCCTCAGTAGGAGGCCTTTGGGTGATATCATGCATCACAAACTCACAAGTGAAGGGCATGTTTCTTTCTCAGTAACGGTTGCTAAGACATTGTAAATGTGCCGCTCCCACCACTCAGCCTGCTTCTCCCTTCCCTCGCTAGCTGTATCTCCAGACAAGGGGTTGGCTTAGTCATGTATGCACATTTCCAGTAAGGTAGCTATGACATAGCCATGGTGATTGATGCATGGCCCCTGTGAGGTATGGTCAAAGAAAACCAAGCCGGGGTTGCTCTTTGCCATCAACAGTGATTCATACTTTAGCTTTTTCCTGTGCTTTAAAAAATGTTGATTAGCCACTAACAATAAGAAATGTATTGAATATGGCCAGGAAAGGCCATTGCCCAGCAGCACGGCTGGCTGTACCATCCAGACCTTCCATTAATGTGAAGGGACGTTCCATGGAGAAGTGCTACTGGAGCCCGTCACAGCAGCACTGAAGAGCAAAACCTTGGCAATGGCCACTCTGCGTGGCAGACAGGCAAGAAGACTGGCTAGCGATCAGAGCAAGGACTGAGCGCCCGGAGGGTGGCTTGAATCCTTCAACCAGTGTGCCAGCAAAACGAGTCAGAGGCAGAACCTCCCCCAAACAGGCTGATATATCTGGGCCCTCCTGTGTAAATAACAGTACAACACAAATCATGGTGTGTGTATGTGTCAAACCCAGCCTACTGGGGAAGGCGAGACCTTGGGTTTTGGCAGTGTTCATTTTTGGCCCGGCACACAAACCCTACAACGACAAGAGCAGTATAACAGCTTACAGAGGCCTAGCTCCAGTTCATTCGTCGATGTTTGCTGCAAAGAGATTTTAGTCTCCAGACTAGGATACTTTGCATTCCCCCCATCGAGCCTGGGGAATGTTCCATGCAGCCTGTTCTGGGCAGGAGTGTGACTATTCAAACAAACATCTGTGCTCAAGAGTTGTTGTTATTTATCCTCACTATCTGGAACCTTGCAGTGGAGACACAGAAACTGCTGTGTTACTCCTTACTTTTCATTGTCTTTGGCTGCTTACATACCTGGGGGTGTGTAGCGAGGCAGTGTGGCTCCCCTCCTCCCCAGGGAGGGTCGAGCCCCACCAGACACCTAAGGGGGCGGGGCCACAGGGCAGTGAACCCGCCCCTTAGAGGGTCAGGAGGTGACCCGGAAGTATAAAAGCCGGCCGTCAGCACTCAGTTGGAGCCCAGCCACCGTCAGGAGCAGACCTGCCAGAGGGGGCTTGTGACTGGGAAGCTGCTGGGGCCCAGGGTGGTTGCCCTGACTGGCCGGATCTTCTCTGCGCCCATTACTGGGAGGAGCCGCCGGAGCTTCCCCACGCCTGCTATGAGGAGAAGCTGCCAGAGCCGCACCGTCCCTGCTGTTACCCCGAGGAACCCCCAGAGCAAACCTGGCCAGACTTCCCAGAGGTACTGCCGGACCTACCGCCCAGCCCTGGCCGGGAGGGGCCCATGCTGCTGGACTTTCCTGGGGCTGACGCCACAGACCAGGTAGACCCAGAGGGGGAAATTGAAAGTAGCTTGGGGGCAGCCAACTCCAGTCAGGCTGCAAATATACCTGAACCCATGTCAGTGTGTTGCAGTTAGGAACCCCACTGACCATTAGCGTTGATTGCCGCTACTTGGGCCCCGGGCTGGTATGCAGTGGAGTGGGAGGGCCTGCGTTCCCCCTGCCACCCTCTCAAGGGTGGCAGACTCCCCCTCCCCCTGGGCCTGAGGAGGCCGTTCAGATTAGTCTATATTGTGCAGCCCTGCACCAAAGGGCCTGAGCCCCGTGAACCTTGCTCAGCCCTGAGCCAAAGGGGTCTGAGCGCTGTGACGTCGTAGTGCTGCTCAGCCTCGCCGCCGAAGGCTTGAGCCCTAATGAACTTTGTATTGTTGCTCCGCCCTGCAGCCAAAGGCCGGAGCCCCCAGGCGACTGTGCCGCATCACTCAGCCCTGAAGAAAAGGGCCAACTCAGACTATGTGTAGCGAGGCCGGTGTGGCTTCCCTCCACCCTCAGGGAGGGTGGAGCCCCGGCCACGCCTGTTACAGGGTGAGAACTGGGTTACCTCCTAAAGCTGCGATCTCCGTGGGAGTTGGCAAGCACCCTATTCCCACCTGCTTCTTGCTTTCCTGGCTCTCCTCCCCCTGTCCAACATCATGCTATGCAGGAGAGAGGTGATAAATGCACAGCGAATGTGGCACATGCTCTGCTTTGATGCCCAGAAAAAATGTTCATTTTTGATGAGCTGATTGCATCACCAATACAAAGCAGCGTTCTCATTAACCGTCTGGCGCAATGGCTTGTCTGTGAGCACTGCCTGCGATTGGTGCTGGAGATGTGGAATACAGGCAATGCAGATGCTTCTCAGAAGCTGGTTCCTCTAACTGGAATATTCCCAAAGCACACTCCTGTTCCTCCTAGTCCTGCTAGAGTGTCTAATGAAGGCTTGTCCCTCCTGCTCTTGAATCATCCTTTGTCCTTTCTCAGATACGGATTTTGAAAGCTATAAAGCGCTTACAACTCTAGTTCAGTTTAATCTTTGCATTTTCATTCCCAGAGCTCATTAGAGACCATAAAAAAAAGCCTGGAAAACTTCACTTGCTTTCAGAGTTTGAAAAGCTGCAAGAGACTGATTCTTCTCTCTGTTCTGCCTGTGACATCAGGGCAGCTACTCCAGAGTTATGCTGGTATAAGTCAGAGCAGAATCTGGCCCTAAATATTTGACATCTTCCGCAGTGAACTGATTTCACACTGAGCCCCTGCTGGACAGCCCTGGCTCTCCTGCCAGAGAGGAACCCCATGAACCGGTCAGCCTCCCAGCCCTGAACCCTGCCACTGTCACCCCCTAGTTCTGTGGTTGCAGCAGTTCTGGTTCCTGTTGTCCTGAGATAGCTGATAACAAGGGGACGAAAGGCGAGTCTCATGTCTGTCCTGCACCAGCCAGTTGTCCACTCACATTCAGAGAGCTGATTCTTAGACAGGACCTGCTGTAAGCTGCTTTCAGCAGGGTCAGGGTATGACAAATAAGAACTATTCTGGGGCTCAGCTGAACACCCCGAGAGGTTCATTTACTTTCTTTATACTGAGACAGAGTTGGCTAGAGGATATGAATGAATAAGTAACAAGGTCCCTCCAAAACCTGCCACTGCCTCGGTTTCCCCTTAGGGTGCATGTGTGATTGTAGCACAGGTACCCATGCTAACAGCACAGGTAACAGTAACACAAGTGGCATGGATTGGCATCCTGAGTACATACTCAGGTCCCTGGTAGGCTTGTACTTCATTTGCCGTGTGACCAGACCCTACGTATCAGCCGTTCAGCAGCTCCCAGTGCTGTCAGGTTGCTGCAGTGACTTAGCCGGAGAACAACTAAAGTCCAAACAAACTCAACACACGTCTTCTGCTGTTCTGCCAGCGTACCTGGGCTCAGCTCCCTGCCTTCTCCTCTCCTTGCCAGGGGTCACCACGTCACCCTGTTCTGCAGCTGCACAAATAGTCTGTTTGTCCTCCCCTTAACAGCAGGGATTGCTGTACCCCCAGCAGCGTAGGAGGAACTCCTATGGGTTCCAAGCCCTGGGCTGCCTGCCCCATAATCCAACCCTACCCTGTCTTCTCCTGGGGCCTTCTCCTAGACCCCCCAGCCTCAGCCTCCTTCTCCTCGCTAGGCCTGCCCTTCCCAGAGCCGGCCTCGTCCGCTTTTCTCCTTTGCTCACTGACTGCTCCTGTCCCCAGCTGGCCCAGTTTAGTCACATGTGTCTACTCTTAATTCCCTTCACCGGGGAGGCTAGCTGCCCTGTGACTGGCTGCGCAGCTTTAGTGCATGTGAGCTTGGCTCCCACTAATGTCTGGTCCTGGCAACTACAAGAGCTTGCTACTCACCTCTAAAGCAGTGGGGTCTTTAGCGTGAGGAGCCAGGGCTGGTGCTTTTGAGGCTGGCGGTTGCAGTGCTCTTCCCCGTCTGGAGGACAGACTCCTCTGACGGCTCTTTCCTCGCTGCTGCTCTATTTTGCACTCGGAGGACGTGGCATTGATTTCTGAATCATCTGGGTTATCCCGGAGCTGTGTGAATCGACACCGAGGACTGGGATCCCTTCATGGATCACCGACATGGGCAGGCTTGCTTGGCACCATTTTCCAGTCCATTTGCCTGAATCCCAGCTGTCTGGTATAGACCGAGCCTAGAGGAGAGCTGCCTCAGCCGTCTGGCAGGGCGCTTGAGTGCACCCCCATGAGATCAGTGTGGTGCTCAGCACTGCAGCTCTCTTACAGGGCTTGACGCACTTTCCAGAGGCTAAGTCTCACCCCAGTCGGTCAGCCATTGCGCGCCTGCTTTTCCTGTCCACCTCATTGGGTTTGAGGAAGAACCCTCCTCTTTCCAATCATCCCTACCAGTCGAGATGAGGCATCTATTTCTGCATCATGGCTGATTGCTCCAGCCCTGATCCCCATCTGGCCACTCTGTGCGCTCACGTCCAGTTAATGCATCGTTGCCTGCTGCCCTGATTGCTCCCCCATGCTGTGACACTCCTCTTTTAGCTTTGTCCTTTAAAGAGGGACATTCACATTGAGACAGACTTGGAACCAAGGTGCCTTTCGAAGTCTGATCTCACACTAAAGTCCCGTGCTCGTGTAACACCACCAATCCGTGCCTCCCCCCACCCCAGCATCTAGCTTCTGTTGATGAATACGTTAGCAATATGCAACATAAAGTTTGGTTTCTCACAGGCTTGGCTGCTCCCATGGGTACAGGCCTGTCCCAAGTCCTCTGTGTCTCTACAGAGCCACTCTCCCCTCCCCTTGTGTGCAGTGGGGAGGAACCGCTTAGCCCTTTCCTAGCAGAATCAAGGCCTGTAGCAAGGTGGGGTGTTTGAGGCAAACCCTGCCAGCCTCTTGCAGGAACGTTTTGCAAACCCCACAATTCAGTGCTGAGGATTGGCAGGTTTAGGGAGATTTGTCATGGGCTGTAGAGTCCTCCATTTCTAGGTCCCGTGTTCACATCCCGCCCAAGCGGGGAGTGACTGGGAGCTGCTACCACCTGAGGAACGGTATGGGAGGCCAGCTGAAATGAGTAGGTGGTTTCAGTCCTGTTTGTGATGGACAGGCCTCCTGGTCACAGGCCACATTACGCCAATGAGGCTGGTTGGGCAGCGAGGCTGAGGTGGCTTCTCCCAAGCCAGAGGTGAGGATTTCAGTCTCTGGAGCTGTCTGTCCAGCAGCGTCACGCCCTGAGGAGTCGAGGCTGTGTCCAGGAGAGCTGCATTAGCCCTGGTTCGGGACTGGGTGCAATAGAGTAATTGTCACACCTGGATGGAAGGTGTCAGATTACTAGTCCGTTAATGCGGCCCCCCAAGGTGAAAGACACTTGGGAATACCTGAGGCAGAAGGAGAAACTGGTCGGCAAGATGCGATTTGGTGAGTTTCCTCCTCTCCATTTAACCTTGCTGAGTGGTTATTGTGACAGGAGTGTGTATGCTGCTCTTGGTGTAAGCATGCTTCTGTCACACCGCTGCCAACTCCGGTACGTCCGTGTGCTGGGGGCGGGACGTGACCCATCACCTGCGGTACATCCGTGTGCTGGGGGCGGGACGTGGCCCGTCACCGCTGGTACATCCGTGTGCTGGGGGCGAGATGTGGCCTGTCACCGCCGGTACGTCCGTGTGCTGGGGGCGGGATGCGTCCCATCACTGCCAGTACATCTGTGTGCTGGGGGTGGTGTGTAGCCCATCACTGCTGGTATGTCCGTGTGCTGGGGGTGGGATGCAGTCCATCACCCCTGGTACGTCTGTCTGTGTACTGGGGCTGGACATGGCCCGTCACCTGCGGTACGTCTGGGTGCTTGGGGTGGGATGTGGCCTGTCACCTGCATTACGTCCGTCTGCTGGGGGCGGGACGTGGCCTGTCACCTGCGTTACTTCTGTGTGCTGGGAGCAGGATGCAGCCCATCACCCCTGGTACATCTGTGTGCTGGGGTGAGATGTAGCCCGTCACCCCTGGTACATCCGTGTGATGGGATGGGACGTGGCCTGTCACCCGCGGTACGTCCGTGTGCTGGGGGTGGAACATGTCCCATCATTGCCGGTACGTCCACGTGCTCAGGGTGAGATGTGGCCTGTCACTGCCGGTATGTCCGTGTAGTGGGGGCAGGACATGGCCCGTCACCGCCTGTATGTCCATTTGCGGGGGGCGGGACGTGGCCCGTCACCGCCTGTATGTCCATTTGCGGGGGGCGGGACTTGGCCCGTCACCGCCTGTATGTCCATTTGCTGGGGGCGGGACGTGGCCCGTCACCACCTGTATGTCCATGTGCTGGTGGCGGCACATGGCCCGTCACCGCCTGTATGTCCGTGTGCTCAGAGTTAGATGCAGCCCGTCACCGCCGGTATGTCTGTGTGCTAGGGGTGGGACATGGTCCGTTTCTGCCAGTACGTCCGTGTGCTGGGGGCAGGATGCACCCTGTCACCGCCAGTACATCCGTGTGCTCAGGGTGAAATGTGAGCCGACAGTGCCAGTACGTCCATGTGCTGGGGGATGGACATGGTCCGTCACTGCTGGTAGGTCCGTGTGCTAGGGGCTGGACATGGTCCGTCACTGCTGGTAGGTCCGTGTGCTCAGGGTGAGATGTGGCCCATCGCTACCAGTATGTCCATGTAGTGGGGGCGGGACATGGCCCGTCACAGCTGGTACATCCATGTGCTGGGGGCAGGATGCGGCCCATCACTGCCAGTACGTCCATGTGCTGGGGGCTGGACATGGCCCGTCATTGCTGGTACGTCCGGGTGCTCAGGGTGAGATGTGGCCCATCACTGCTGGTACGTCCGTGTAGTGGGGGCGGGACGTGGCCTGTCACTGCTGGTACGTCCCTGTGCTGGGGGCAGGATGCAGCCCGTCACCCCCGGTATGTCCATGTGCTGGGGGCGGGACGTGGCCTGTAGAATTCCGTATTGTCTCATCTTCCCAGTTGTTTGTCGTTCCCTGAGCTGTGTCTGTAACCCCCGTCCTGCAGTCTGCAGCTGTCTCATGCCTCCCCTGGGACCGTACGTGCTCTCACTCTGTCCCAGCGATCTGCTCGTGAGCTGTTGTCGTGCTGACATCACTACAGCTTAGCAGTGCGTGTGCCCTTCTTTCCCCTGCCGTGCGCTTCACGTCTCTGACTGACTGTTTTCCCGACTCGGGAATCCTTAGGGGCGTTTTGTTGCTTGGTGGTGACAAACACTACCCTGATCATTTGCCCTCAGTAGCCAGGATTCATCTTACTTTCTGGCTGTGTGAATTGCTTCTGAAGTTGTCATCTGCCTCTGGGCCTCGGGGGCCCAGCTCTGGATGGCAGTCAGATTGTGTGGTACTGAACTGGGGCTCTCTGTCACCCGATTCACTGCATTTTGCTGCTTTCGCTGCATTCCAGCAGGGGCTCTCAGGTCTATTCTCTCATCCGGCTGAGGCTTGAGGAAATCTATAATGTCGGATGAGCCTCAGCTCTGCATCACAATTACTTCCCTGTCCCTATGACACTCTGGCTAAATAGCATCAGAATCTGGGTGTTTGGCAGCAAGAGTCAGTTTTCCCAGCTGCTCACATGTCCCCGTTTCCTCCTTTTTCAAAATCTCGGTGAGTGAGGTAGGAGCCCTGCCACTGAGGAGCTGATGAACGGTGCAGATGGACACAGTGCAGGCTTCCCCCAGCCCTCTGCCAGGAGCTCCGGCTGTCTGACCAGGTCTGAGCGCAGACGGTTCAGTGCGTGCCTGCTCGCCCTGCCACTCCAGCACTGTTCACGGTTGTTCCAGTTGCAGTGCTCTTCAGGAACCTGTCCCCCGGTGCATTCTGGGAGATATGTAAAGCCCACCAGTTCCCTCTGGGGCAGTAGAGCGAGGACTAGTGGACCAGGTTCAACTTGTCCATGTCCACACTGGCATTAAACTGGGTCAGGTTTAAACCGAACAGCTTCCTAAACCTGCTGAGAGCTAGCTACCCCGGGTGGCTCCCAGAATACTTGTAAATGTCTTGACGCACTTTTGTGTGCGGACGCAAGGTGTTTTGCAAACTCTAGGGGGTTAGCCTGGTTCCAAATGCCCAATGTCTTAACTGCAGCCAGGGCTGTGGTTCCCTGCCTTGTTAGGGTGTTGTGCAGGTTAACAATGGATGTGCAGTGTGTGCAGCACGTACATGTTGAATGGGTTGCTTCCCTTCACCCAAGAGATGCTGGATAAAGCATGTGGGGATCGAAGATGCCCCAATATACAAAGTTGTTATTATCTAGTATGATTACAGTGCAAAGGCCACTTTCTCCACATGGCCATGTAACGTGTTCTGGACTGCAGCCCAAAACACTTCCCAGCCTGCTGCACTTAGTTTTCATTAGCACTTGGGGTTGATTGTCCTTCTGTGCTACTCAGATTGCTCTGAGCCTGTGTTACAAACACTGCTTGGTTGGTTTTAAATCCAGGGCTGTTTCCCCTTCAGTTTCTGTCACTGACCCGCGAGCTGTGGAATCAATGTGCTACTGTTGAATGATGGCTGAACATCCATCTCAGTAGTATCATCTTGATAATCTTATCAATAAACTAGGGATAAAAAACCACATCCATTTATCAGAAGGAAGGCAGGAGTTCGGGCAGCAGCTGGGCCTGTCGTTCCAGTCCAGAATGCCTGACACACCAGTGAAGCCATCCTCTTCTGATGTAATTGAGGCACCTTGAAAGGCTCTCAGCTCCAGCGCACACCTTGGGCTCTCTTGCCATGTAAGAATTGGTTGACACTCAGCCTTCTCCCTTCTGTTCCCTGCAGGCCGTGCCAGGCAGAGACACTGCAGAGAACACGCCCTGCTCTCATTCCCGGAGCTGCTTTGCTTGCCTGACGAGAGTCAGTGGGATTAACTGTGGGAAGAAATTCATCCCATGGCCATGCATAGACTTTGATTAGGTTTGCAACTGGTGGGAGGTCTTTCTTTTAGCTCCAAAACATGGGACCGTGTTCACTGATGGCATAAGCTGGGCAGCTTGATTGGCAGCTCTGAATTCAGCCCTATGACTTCACATTGCCAGAGATAAGTAACTCAACTCATGGAGGTTTGGCATGGGAACCTGGGGCGCCATCCTCAGATTAGTCACATGTACACCAGGATCCTGCCTCTAGTTAGGACACGTGGGCCCTGCGTTTGGCTGCTCAGATTGGCATTTTGTCTTCACATGCCTACTTAGCTGCCTTGGGCCAAGGGCAGCACCTGTAGACACTGGTGCAAGCCTTTGGCCTTGCTGTAGTCAGATGCTTTAGAGAGCCAATTTAAAGGCCCAAGTACAGAACCTGGATATTCCATTTTAAATGTCCATATTTGAAAATCCAGCACACAGCATGTACATTCTAGCTGCTCTTGGGTTATGCATCTTCCAACTTATGCACCAACTGAAATCAGCTGAGAGGCTCCTTCTAAGGCTTTCTAGCTTTGAGCTCAGCACATGTAGGGGCTGGAGGCCAGGTGTTCTCAAGCGTGAGCCCAAGCTCTGGAATTCATTTTCCAGCTTGTTCTGGCAAAGCGCAGGCTTGCTGACCTTCTGAGCCTGCTCGGGGTCTATCTAACCACTCAGCCTTACTTCGGGGACTCGGGGTGTTCCTTGTGTTGACTGGGGATTGATTTGGAGTTGACATTTGTCACTATTTCTCGTCACCGTTGTGCAAATGTACACAGAGAGAGCTGCCACACACCTGTGTTGTCAGTCGGTAAATACTGTGCTTTAGAGGATGGACAGGACAGGGAACTGCCTCTAGAAAGGGAGACCTTGGGCAGAGACAGCCACCTCCCTACACAGTCCTGAAGCACAGGGTAATGGGCATATGCCTCACAACATCTGGGGCATGACTCCCTGTGTCAATGTAAGGATACAAACTGGTGGACAGAGTGTCTTAGCACTGGAATTACAGCCACCGCTCAGCCCGTCTCAGGGCTTGGCCTCTTCATAGAATCATAGAATATCGGCATGGGAAGAGACCGCAGAAGGTCATCTAGTCCAGCCCCCTGCTCAAAGCAGGACCAATCCCCAACTAAATCATCCCAGCCAGGGCTTTGTCAAGCCTGACCTTAAAAACCTCTGAGGAAGGAAATTCCATCACCTCCCTAGGTAACCCATTCCAGGGCTTCACCACCCTCCTAGTGAAATAGTGTTTCCTAATATCCAACCTAAACCTCCCCCCTGCAACTTGAGACCATTACTCCTTGTTCTGTCATCTGCCACCACTGAGAACAGCCGAGCTCCATCCTCTTTGGAACCCCCTTTCAGGTAGCTGAAGGCTGCTTTCAATCAGCTCCTGGGAAGCCGTGCCGTGACTACACTATTGGATTCTAGTTGGGTTCATAGGGGCAGCTTTGGGGAGCCAGCTAGTCCTAGCTTAAAGAGGCTGGTTGGGAGATGGGGTCAATTCCTGCTTCTGCTACAGATGGCATCTATGTCCTTGGGCAAATCCATTAATCCCTTCATTTCGCCCACCTGTAAAAGGGAGCTCAGACTCCTTCCACCCTTTGCTTGTTTAGATTGTACACTCTACGGGGCAGGGCCTGTCTCTTGCGCTTTGTTTGTACAGCGCCTGGCGCAATGGGGCCCTGAGCTCTCGAGGTGCTGCTGCATGTGAGGAATGAGCCCGGTCTGGACGATTGAAAACTCCCACTTCTCCCGTGAGGGTTCCTGCATCTCCAACTAGGCCCCATTTGGAAATCACCCTCAAGCTGGTTGTTGGAGGAAGACGCTCCCATGACCGAGATTGGCCTCCTACCTCCACATTTACCCCAGATGTCATTAGTATCAACCCCACACGAAGGCAGGAGAGGCCTTATCTGGTGTGATTTTGGTGATGCCTGGGGAAAGGTCTCTCCTCTGGGGCTGGAGAGCTCATGATGGTCATTTCTGGTCCCTCCCATCCCCTGTGTGCAAGAAGCCACGCGTCACTGGCAGGCCCTCGTACGAGAGGAGCTGCTCCTGGGGTGTGACGGGGGATGGCCGGAGAGTCCATGCTCCCGGGGGTGTGACGGGGATGGCCGGAGAGTCCGTGCTCCCAGGGGTGTGACGAGGATGGACGGAGTGTCCCTGCTCCCCAGGGGGTGTGACGGGGGATGGAAGGAGTCTCCCTGCTCCCAGGGGGTGTGACGGGGGATGGACGAGTGTCCCTGCTCCCAGGGGTGTGTGACGGGGGATGGACGGAGTGTCCCTGCTCCCAGGGGGGTGTGATGGGGGATGGACGGAATGTCCTTGCTCCCAGGGTGTGACGGGGGACGGATGGAGTGTCCCTGCTCCCAGGGGGTGTGACGGGGGAATGGCTGGAGAGTCCATGCTCCCAGGGTGTGACGGGGGACGGATGGAGTGTCCCTGCTCCTGGGGGTGTGACGGGGGATGGCCGGAGAGTCCGTGCTCCCGGGGTGTGACGGGGGATGGAGGGAGTGTCCCTGCTCCCAGGGTGTGACGCGGGGATGGACGGAATGTCCTTGCTCCCAGGGTGTGAGGGGGGACGGATGGAGTGTCCCTGCTCCCAGGGGGTGTGACGGGGGAGGCTGGAGAGTCCATGCTCCCAGGGTGTGACGGGGGACGGATGGAGTGTCCCTGCTCCTGGGGGTGTGAGCGGGGGAAATGGCCGGAGACGTCCCGTGCTCCACGGGGTGTGACGGGGATGCGAGGAGTGTCCCTGCTCCCAGGGTGTGACGGGGGATGGCTGGAGAGTCCGTGCTCCCAGGGTGTGACGGGGACGGATGGAGTGTCCTACCTCCTGTGGGGACAGAGACAGAATACATGTACCATGAGGCTGTGGGGGAATGGGAGGTCACACCGCAGCCAGTGTGCAGGGGAAATGGAGTGCACATGCCACTAGAGGGAGAGGGATGAGGACGGAGTTTTTAGGCTGCACCTGGGGGTGGGACGTGCACAGCAGGAGGGGGATGAGGACAGAGTGGGAAGCTGCACCCGGGGTGGACGTGTACCAGAGGGCTAATGTAATGCCTGATTTTTTAAAAAGGGTTTCAGAGGTGATGCTGGTAAGTACTGGGCAGATTGATTAAACATGGTGAGAACAGAATTATCGGACACTTGATGAACACAGTATGTTGGGAAGAGTTAAACACAGCTTCCTGTTAACGGGAATCATGCCTCACTAATCTATGAGAAATTCTCTGTGGGTTGTCAACAAACGTGGATGAGGGGGATCCAGTGGACATGGTGCACTTGGACTTCAGAAAAGCTTTTGACAAGGTCCTCCACCAAAGGCTCTTAGGCAAAACAAACTGTCATGGATAAGAGGGCAGGTGCTCTCATGGATCGGTACCTGGTTAACAGTCAGACAATAAGGGTAGGAATAAATCAGAGGTGGCCAAACTTGAGCTGAGAAGGAGCCAGAATTTACCACTGTATGTTGCCCAAGGAGCCACAGTATACCTTTAGCCGCCCCCTCAGGCTCCCCACACCTCCCAATCAGCTGTTCCTGGCGTGCAGGAGACTCCAAGGGGGAGGAGCAAAGGCTCAGGGCAGAGGGTGGGACAAGGGGTGGAGGTGGGGCAGGTGCAGGCTCAGGGAGGGGTGGAAGGGGTGGGGGGGGGGGGTTGGGGGGGGGCAGGGGCTTGTGGCAGAGCCAGGGTTGAGCAGTGAGCACCCCCTGGGCATATTAGAAAAAAAAAAAAGTTGGCGCCCCTGTAAAGCTCCAGCCCCGGAGTCGGCTGCCTAGACAAGGAGCCCGCATGTTCTAACTCTCTGAAGAGCCGCATGTGGCTCCGGACCCCAGGTTGGCACTCCTGGAAATAAATGGTCAGTTTTCACAGTGCAGAAGGATAACTAGGGGGTCCCCAAAGGAGCCATACTGGGACTAATACTGTTCAATTGTTCATAAATGAATCTCGCCAAAACGAGTAAACTGTGAGCCAGGTGCAACGTTGTAGATGATACAAAATTACTCAAATTAGTTAAGTCCAAAGCTGACTGCAAGAATTACAGAGGGACGCTCAACAGAAGTGAGTGACTGGACCAACAACATGACAAATGAAAATTCACCTTGATAAATGCAAAGTAATGGACATTGGATAACACAAATCCCAACTATACATACAAATGATGGGGCAGCTACGACTAGCTGTTACCATTCAAGAAAGATCTTGGAGTTATTTGTAGATAAGTTCTTCTGAAAACAATCTGCTTCCATGGTGCAGCAGTGACGTCCAAACAGCTAATGTTAGGAAATTGGATAGATAAGAAGAAGAAAAAAATCATATTGCAACTAATATAATCCATTCGGTTAGTGCCACACCTTGAACAGTGCATGCAGTTTTTGTTGCCCATCTTAAAAAAGATAGATTAGAAATTGGAAACGGTACAGAAAAGGCAACAAAAAGGAATTAGAGGTCATGGGAGCGGCCTCTACAGACTGGCGGACTGTTCATTTTAGAAGAGAGAATGACTAAGGGAGGCCATGATAGGAAGGGTTATTTTCCCCTTCACATTTTACACCAAGACCGGAGGCTGAGAGTTCTAATAGGCAGGCAGCGTTTTAATCACAATAAGAGAGTACTTCTTTACACAACACTCAGGGCGTTGGCTACACTTGGGGAAATGTTGCAGCGCTGGGATTACAGCTGTGGTCATACAGCTGTGTAGGAAACAGCGCTGCAGTTGTGGCCACACTGACAGCTACCAGCCGCTGCAGTGTGGCCACATTTGCAGCATTTGCAGCGCTGTTGGGAGTGGTGCATTGTGGGCAGCTATCCCAGCGTTCAAGTGGCTGCAATGTGCTTTTCAAAAGAGGGGTGGTGGGTGGAGTGTGACAGGGAGCGTGGGGGAGACAGAGAGAGCGGATTTTTGGAGCTGACACTGTTGACAGCTCCCTGCCTTGCAAAGTTCTGCATTTCCCCACCCCTCTGCTTCAATCACTCTTAAATGCAAAAAGGCTTCAGACCAGATGTGAAGCAGCTTCTCCGACGGACTCCCTCCCCCCCGCCGTGCTGTTTCCTCCTCAAGCAAACACTAGCAGCTGTTCTGTCGCTCCCTGCCTTGCAAGTTCTAAGGACTAGAAGATACACAACAGCTTTTTGGGCAAAGTTCAATCATTTAAAAGTTTTGACCCTTCCCCCACCCCTCTCTTATCACTAAATGCAATTATGCACTCCTAAATAGCCTTCAGACCACATAAGCAGCTGCTCAACACGGACTCCCCTCTCCCCTCAAACAAAAGCTGTGAACATTCCAAAGCAATTCCCTGCCTCGGCTCGCTCGCTGGAGCAAAGAGCAGCTGTGTTTGTTTTTTAGAGCTGGTCGTTCAGCCATTCTTCTTCGGTTTGTTGTGGACAGGAATTCTGGATACCTCTTAATACCCTGGAGGCCAATAACAGCGCTGTTGGTGTCCACACCTGATGAGCAGCGCTGCATCACCAGCGCTGGAATCGCTACACCCCAATCAGACCAGGTGTACAGCCAGCGCTGCAGCCAGGGAGTTGCAACGCTGGCTGGGCTTTGTAAGTGTGTACACAGAGTGAGTTGCAGCGCTGTAACCTTCACCAGCACTGCAACTCTCCAGTGTAGCCAAGCCCTCAGTCAACCTGTGGAAGTCGTTGCCAGGGGATGTTGTGAAGGCCAAAAGTATAACAGGGTTCAAAAAATAATTAGAGAAGTTCATGGAGGTTAGGTTCATCAGTGGCTATTAGCCAAAATGGTCAGAGATGTAACTCCATGGTCTGGGTGTCCCTAAACCTCTGACTGCCAGAAGCTGGGGCTGGATGACAGCAGATGGATCACTGGATACATTGCCCTGTTCTGTTCATTCCTTCTGAAGCATCTGGCAGCAGCCACTGTCAGAAGACAGGACACTGGGCTAGATGGACCGTTGGTCTGACCCACTGTGGCCATTTTTATGTCATTACTTAAGTTTTTGAGACTTAACCCTTAGGGACTAGCTCATCCTTATTAAATTCATTAGGGCTTTCTATGGAAATCACTCAGCCCTGTAGTGTTTAGTGAAGAGTGCTCTCCTTTCTGTAGAACTTCGAAAACATCCTGTATTCCCCCATCTACAGGATTACATAGGCTGGTTTCAAGGGGCTATAGAAAGGCTGTTATTCTATCCTGAGTGTCTAGGATCTTTCCATGTGGGTGAAACTTGAAACCACCCAGAACAGAATCATTTTCCTTATGAAAGACAAGTGTTTCGGCACTCCCTGAGGGTGTGTTTACACTGCATTTTGGAGCAAGCTGCCCAGCCCAGGTCAATAGACTCAGGCTGATGGGCTCAGACGCATGCTCTAAAAATAGCTGGATAGTCAGTGCTTGAAACTGAGGCTGGAGCTCGGGCTCGGAAGCCCAGCTGCCTCCCAAGACTTCAGAGCCTGAGCTGCAGCCCAAGCCGTGAGTTCAAAGTGCTGTCTACACGGCTATTTTTAGAGTGCTAGCACAAGCCTGCTTGCCCCTGCCTGTGGACCCCTGGGAAGCTTGCTCCAAAATGCTTTGTAGACATACCCGCAGTGGTTCCGTCTGTCCCAGGGTCCCACAGCTGGAGGCACAAATTCTGATCCAAACTATGCATTTGTGCTAATGACCCATGTGGTTTGGCTAATCACAGTCCAGGGTGTTATGATGGGAACTGGAGAGGAGGGGTAAATCCCCACACTTGCTGTTGTGGGACTTGGCCCTGTGTGAATGCCCCCTTTGTACATCTGGCTCTCCTGACTCCTGCATGGCAGTTAACCTCTTTTGGGGGCGGCTCTAAAGCCTAGGGAGGTCACTGGGAGTTTTCCTGCTGTTGTCTCTAAGCTTTGGATCAGATCATTACAACATTGTTCTTATTTGGATGCATGAGACGGCACTGCTGGCCTAAACTCACCCCAGTGCTTAGGTGTTCGCTAGGGCACCCTGGGCTTGTTACTCCGTGTGCCTGTTGCTGCTCCTTCCCGCAGCGCGGCGGAATGTAAGGAAAGCACCCAGACATGCAGTGCTGCCTGGGGATGCTGGCTGGCTGCTCTTTTCAGGCAGACATGCTCTGCACTGACCTTGCCTCCGAAGTACAGGAAGAGCTTGGCTCCAGGAGGTTTGAAAGCAGCTAGGCAGCAGGAGGGGGGAGCAGAGAGGGAAGAGCTAGGGGCTATTCTCAAAAGCCATCCCCAAGAACAGGGTGCAGGCACTTGCGCCCTCAGCCCCTGCTCAACAGCTGCAAGAACCGGCACTCAGCACAGGCGAGGAGCCCTTGATTCACTTCCACTGCACAGTCTGACTTCGTGGTTTAGTACAGTCCAGTGGTAACCATGGAAACCGTTTTTTCTCTCCACCCCCCACTCCCCCCTTTGCAGATGACTCGGGTGATGAGGAGCCAGCCTCGCAGTCTGACAAGAGTGAGCTGCACAACACTCTGAAAAGCCTCGCCAGTAAGCTGGAGGATTTAAGCACGTGCAATGACCTTATTGCCAAGCACGGGGCAGCTCTCCAGAGGTCCCTGAGTGAGCTGGAGAACCTGAAGCTGCCTGCCGAGAGCGGGGAGAAGATCAAAGCCGTCAATGAGCGAGCCACCCTCTTCCGGATCACCTCCAATGCTATGATCAATGTAAGTGCTCTGTCGCTTTGGGTTCTCTTGGAAATCCTGGCAGTAGCAGGGGTGTGGGCAAGGACTTGGCTTGCCTGCGGTGTGTGTAACTCCTCACCAGTCCCTGCACGCAGTGAATAGCTGTGTGCCAGGTAAACTCTGTGCATGTGTGTGCGTCTGCTCCACTGTTCTGTTCAGAAGAGGACAAGAAGGCATTCGCTCCCCACGGTCTGCTGCTCTCCTTCCCTTGTCTTCATTCCCATCCTCCCCTAGTACATGAAGTGTCTTTCTCCCCTCCCTGGCCCCATTTCCTCTCCATGCTTTTCACACAGGAGGAGGGAATGGCGAAGGCTTTCGTGTTGGATTAGTGTTGGGATGGGCGCTCCAGGAGCAGTTTGGAGTTTAGTTAAGGCTCAGGTGCCATTTATTCCAGCTGCACAGCAGTTAACAAGCCAAAGAGGATTCAAACTTGACAAGGCACAGCAGAGAGACAAGAAGCCTGGCTGCTTAATGGTCTGTAGTGTAATGTGTTCATGGACCCATTCGGAACGGCTGTGACAGCGGCTAGATAAGCTAAGTCTGCACAAACCACTTACGGGAGAGGCATCTCCCAAATGTCCCAGTGCTCAGCCGCAGGCTCTCTGACCATTCTGTGGGGAGCAGGTCGCTTGCTACCTGGCTAGCACAGCAGGTCGGGGGCTGATGTACCATGGGTTCATTCCCACTGCAGATTCAGATCCTCAGCTGGCATAAGTCCGCATTGACTTCAGAGGAGCTGCCAGGATCTAGCCCTTAGCATTTAAATGCCAGGACAGTGACCTGGAGCAGAGGTGCCCAAATGCACAGCTGCGGCTACACCTTGTTTGTTTACTGCAGGTCATATCCTCCTAACTAGCCAATCAGTGTTCCCACACCCCACTGCACCCTGCAGGACAGTGCAGGGCTCTTATTTTGTGGTTGTCCTGCATGCTGGGGAATTCTCATCGGCTGCCTTCATGGGGAAACGTTCTCTGACGGTGGGGTAGGGTGACCAGACAGCAAGTGTGAAAAATCAGGACAGGGGTGAGGGGTAATAGGAGCCTATATAAGAAAAAGATGCAAAAATCAGGACTATACCTATAAAATTGGGACATCTGGTCACCCTAGGTGGGGGGGGGGGTATTTTTTCCTGCAGGGAGGAAGGGACAGAAATTCCATAAAGGAAGCAAAATGTTAACGGTAAACGGGGAATAATTGCTAATGAATGAATGTAGCCTGGTGGAGATCCTGATCCTGGAACTGAATTAACAATACTTGGCGGTGCGTAGCCAGCACCTCTCCTAGGCAGTCAGGGTACTAGAGAATTCCACCTGGTCCAGTGTCAAGAATTAAAGTGTTCACCAGCCACCACAATCAAAGGCTAACCCCCCCTCCCTCAGCCCACTCACCCGACCACCCCAGGAAAAGGCTTAGGAAAGAAGCTTTACAGTGTCCTTCCCCTTCTTCCCAGCAGGGGCACTACACCTGTTCAGCTTTGCTGGGTGCTACCTTCAACCACACCTTACCTTTTCGTGGTGCTCTTGCACCTTAAGATATATCTTGACAGTGAGTAATCACTTATGGTGTTATCCTGCCCAGCCTATCAGAGGGGCAGTGTGTGCCAGTTGAGAGGACAGCAGGCTTGGAACCAGGAGATCTGGATTTTATGTCCTGCTCTGATATTGACTCACTGTATGATCCTGGGCCACTCTGTGCCTCAGTTTCCCCATTGTCAACATGGGGGTAATGACACTGACCCTTCCATGAGATCTGCAGATGAAAAGCACCTTCCTCATGCTGTGTGCCACAGGGCCGTACACAGCGTCAGGGTGTCGGAATCTGGCCCTGTACAAGTATAAATTATTACCAAAGAGAAGTACGGAACCAATACATCTCCTAGCAATAGATGAAGGTAAAGTGCCCATGTGACCGGGCTGATTGTTTTAGATCTGTCAGCTGCCTCTGATACCACCGACTGCGAGGCAGCGCGTGGCCACTGGTACCACCGACTGCGAGCTATTTTTGATGTGCCTGTGATCCCCAGCAGGCGTAAATGGAGCCACCCTGGCGTGGCTCCACCCCTTGTCTAAGAGAGCTCCCAGGCATAAGTTGTGGGCAGTTGTTCTCGCCTGTGGGGTTCTGCAGGGTCTCGTGCTGTCAGCCCCCGTTCAGAGTGCACATGAAGCCATGGGGAGGTTTAATGAGTAGATGTTGCTGTGATGGTTTTAGTGTGCTGGTGACATGCAGTCCTTCGCTCTCTCCTTGCTGTGCAATGGCTGTCCCGGGGAATGATTTAGGAGATAGCTGGCTGAGCCTCAGTCCAGGAATGACTGAACTGATGTTAGCAGACTGGAAGATGCAATGAGCAGTTGGCAGAGACTCAATGAGCAGCCTCGACTGAGGGAATACCCCTCCCATTTGTTTCCCTCATTCACAGTTTAGGATTGTTGTTAGATCCAGGGCTGCTCCTAGATGCTCCAGCAGCGTCTGTGGCCGAGTGCTTTTTTCCTTGTGTGTCTAGTGAAGAGCACATGGCCTTTGTCCACCTGAGATTAACTTGCTGCCACATGCTCTATGTGGGGCTACAGCTTGGACCATCTGAGAGCTGATGCTCGGGCAGAATGTGATGGCTGCCTTTGTTAAGCAGAAGTTGATACCATGAGCACATTATACCAGTGCTCCGGAATCAGCATTAGCTGCCAGTTGGCATCCAGGTGGAGTTTAAGGGGCTAGTTTGGGCTTGCAAAATCCTAAATAATTTGAGCCCAGATTAGTTTAGAGATCCTTTCCCCTCTTTACTGCTCCCCTTGTTGTCTGTGGGGGTGCTGGTTAATATGGGAGAGGTTCTGAATTCTGAAACTTGCTCCTCGGTTTGGTCCATTGTTTATCGGTAAAGCATGTCGCAAAGCTCTCTTGCTCAAGCGTCTGGGTCAGAGTGGAGGAGGGTGTTCTGGTGGGAGGTCTGGGTTTTGTGCTTTTAGTCAGGAATACAGCCAGCATGGGCTACATCCCATTGTACATCACGTATTTGTGGATTTTATCTGGCTGGGTCTGATCTGATTGTGTGAATGTCCCTAGAGCCATGGAGAGGAATGTCCAACAACCAGAAACAAAATAGATACATAGATAGATCAGATAGTATTGCCGCCCTCTTTCTGTAAGCTTGCGGTACGCTCCTCGGGGAGGGGAGGTGAACTGAGCATGTTCCAGACATGCCGGCGTGACAGATTTATCTTGCCAGTCTGCATGAAGCATCAGGTGATCAGGCTGAGGCCACAGGATCTTCAGGGGAGGAGATAATGGAGCACACCAAGTGTCTAAGTTTTAAAGCTTTATTAATAAAATAACAGCGGAGAGTGTTACTCAGAGGAAGGAAGAAAGCGTTAGTGCCCCAAGACCTGACCCACTTTCATACTCATACCCACACTACCTCCGGCTGGCCAAGCCTGGGTGTAATGTAAGAAGAAGAGGGGGAGGGGTGGACGGGAGTTCTTGTCCTGTGCATGGGTCATCCTGGGTCCGCTGTTAATCTCTGACTTTCTTTGGCTCTTGGGAGGGTTTTTAAGTCCTGGGTTTTTTTGGGGCATTTCGTTCAGGGACCTCTGCTCCTGGTCCTCTTTGTACCAGTCCAAACTGGCTTTCTGTGGCCTTCTCAGCTTTCCCAAAACACACCAGCTCCATGGATACGAGACTTTGTATTCCTTTTCGCTGGCCTTCGCCGTCTCGTTTGTTTTTGCAGTCCGTGCAGTCCTGCTCAGTTCAGTTCTTCTTTTCTCATCGCTGGCTTGGGTTGGATAAGATAGGCTTGTCGAGCACCGTGACCTTCTACTGGGGCCAGCGTCTTATCTTCGGACTGAGCTAGCTGAAGTGTCAAGTTAACCCATTCTCTGCTCTCTTCCTCCCCTTCAACCTTTCGCAACCTGCAAAGGAATCTTCCACTCCACACTCACAACTTTAAGCCTTCCCAAAATGCCTTGTGATGTTTGCAAAACAGTGTTAGCAACATACAGTGCTGACCTGCCTCCCCAGGGGAGTCCCAGAGGGAGAGGGCCACGGGGGTGTGACACTGGGCCCCATGCAGCTCTGCCTTCCTCTAGGGTAAACTGGGAGTGACTCCTCTGCCTTCGATGGTATTTCTTTGGGTTTACACTGGGGTAAAGGAGAGCAGAATTTGGCTCTCTTTGTCCATATGTTAGTGCTGTGTAAGATGGGAGAGGAAGGCTTGTCAGCAGAAAGACGGCAGCAGCACTTGCCAGCTAATTATTTTTTTAGGAGAGGTTAAAATGGTGAACTCAGAGTCTGGAAGTTTTGTGCCCTGGCTGGCTTCCCAACGCTCTCCCTCCAGAATTCCCTTCCTCTTGCTCAGGAAGGGGGTCAAATGCCCCAGAAGGGAAGTCCCTTGTCTGGAATATGATACAGCTATCTGCCTTAAGTACTTACCTGACCCCCACTACGATGGTATTGGCGCGCACAGTCTGTAATGTAGTTATCCTCACAACCCCCCTGCGCAGTACCGAAGGATTACTATCCTCGGCGCGCGCGCGCGCGTGTATGTGTGTGTGTTGAGACAGAGAGAGAAAAAGTGACTTGCCCAAGATCCCACATGAAATCTGTGGCAGAGAAAGGACTTGGGCTCAGATCCTAGGCTATTGACCTAACTAGTGGGTCATCCTTCCTCTCCTCTCCACTAATAATTACTAACTATTACATAGCCGTGTTGGTGAGACAGTGCAACTGCCTTTGAGCCCAGTTGAGCCTAACCAAGGAGCAGGCTGATGTCAGTGAATGGGGCTGTGAAGAGCGATAAGCAGGCGGAACAGAAAGGCAAGGAATAATCTGCTCTGGAGGAGGAGTGAGAAGTGCATAAAAATAAGGAGAGACCAATTCAGAGGCTAATTAGAGGAGCTGCATGAAAAGCACCATGCTGTGCTGCAGAGACTATTCCAGTGAGCAAAGAAGGAGCCCTCTGAATAATTTTGTAAGCACACAGAAGGTAAGAGAGACTCGCGCGTCAGAGGAAACCAGTTTGGGAGTCAGGAAGAGTTTAAAAAGCTGTAGGTGGAGCTGGAAATAGGTTCCTAGTGGGGATGGCTTGTGCTTCTGTGAAGTTCAGGGGCAGCTAAACTATCTGTCTGGCTAATGTCTGCGGTTCTTTTTTAGTCAGGCACCATCTGAGCAGATGTTTGAGTGCAAATATATGGGCTGAATTTGGCTTGCCCCAGTTGCCCAGGTACCACATTGAATGCAGTGGTACCACTCAGGAGGGAGGAGAACAGGCTTGAGCCCTGTGTCTGACCAGTCAGTAAGGAATTAATTTCTTTTATTCTTTAAGGGTTAGCTAGAGCCAGCCATCTCCAGGAGCAGCAGGTGCCAGGTGCATGCAGACTGGGGTGGTTTTCAGTAGGCCAGTAGCAAGGTTTGAGAATGCCCAAAGAGCAGCCTCTTTAGGTGAAGGGTCTTCAGACAGGTTTGTCCAGTAATAGTCCATCTTAAAATGCCACTAAAATCGATTCTTCTGTCTCCCAAATGCTTCATGTCCTCATGTGTTCTCCCCACCCCAGCAGAGCATAGGAGAGGGAAAGCAATTCAAGGTGGGCAGAAGCAGAACTGAGCTATGGAAGGGCAGGGTGTTGTGATGCTGACCCATCTCGAAAGGGAGACTTGTGTCCCCTGGAACAGGCCCCGAGCCCGGCAGCCTTTCCCAGACTGGATCTGCTGACACAGAACCTTGGCCCTGGTTTCCTTGCTGCGCTCCACTCTCCCTGGCACTGTGCTGGAGAGAAAGAGCTCACATAGGAAGCTCCTCTGGCTCCTCTTACACTTTCCCTCCTACTGGCCTTGAGCTCCTGCACTCCTTCTCATCCTCATGCCGTGACCTGGGGAAGGATGTTAACCTCTAGCCCCTTGGTTCCTGCTTCCAAGCTCACTCGAGTAACAAAACAGGGAGCTGGAGGAGAAAAAGAAAGTAGCCCAGGCTCCTGGTAAGAGCTCCGGTCACTGTTCAGGGGATGCATCTCTGGGCATGCTCACATCAGCACAAGCATATCCACCAAAGTGCTCCATGAGAAGGAAGCTTCTTGGTGTCCCCTTCACCCACACAGCATACACCAGCTATCCCTTGCCCTCCTCGCTCAGTGCCTCTGAACCCTCGGGGACAGGGCCGGCTGCAGGCCCGAGTACGCCAAGTGCGTGCTTGGGGCGGCATGCCGCGGAGGGCGCTCTGCCGGTTGCCAGGAGGGCGGCAGGCATGCCTGCGGAGAGTCCGCTGGTCCCACGGCTCCGGTGGAGCATCCGCAGGCACTCCTGCGGGAGGTCCACCGGAGCCGCGGGACCAGCGAGCGGCAGAGTGTGCCCCGCAGCGTGCTGCCGTGCTTGGGGCGGCGAAATGGCTAGAGCCAGCCCTGCCAGGGGGTACTAGGTATGAAATAAAGCCCACTCCTGTTGATGGGAGCTAAAGGACCAGCTGTCGGTCCGTATGGTCACGGGAGACCGGCTACCAGCCAGCTTGGCTGTGGGAGGGTTGCACAGAAAGAGCAGACGCTCCAGTGCCAGCAGAATCAGCCAAACAGCAGCTAGGGTCAGAAGCACTAACTGAAGCTCACTAGGGCCCAGGGGCTTTATGAGGAAGGGCCCAAGTTGGGGGAGGGGGGGTATTTTAACACCCTGGTATTTGTATTACTAGAGTGTTTGGTCTAGGCCCAGTAACTATCCCTCTTCCCAAGTTACTGAGAGGCAGTTCATTGTGTGACCACCTCTGCCTTCCTCCTGCACAGCTCTGAGTGCCCTCAGTTCCCACTGGCTGCACTGCCTGTGGAGGGAGCTCAGCTTTTCCCAGGAGACTGCAGCCCCGGAGGGAGTGGAGATCAATCGAAAGTACAATATCACTATTGCACCAGACCCCGGTCAGGTTTCATCTCTGGGCACAGGGAGCATGGGCCTGCCCAGGAGAGGGCCAGCGGTGGGGAAGCCAGTTCCTGTTAGGAGCTCTTGCTGAGACGGAGACTGAGCTGATTGCTCCTGGAGAAGAGAAGCCCTGGAGCTCAGCTTCTGCTGTTTCATTTTGTTCTTCCTGTTGGGAGCTTTTCTTGTTTCACACAATTGAAGCTCACAATGAAATGAGCTGTCCCCATGAGAAGGGACAGAGGCCAGGGGGAGAGATCCCACTTCACTCAGGTGAGCTCCTCCATGTTTGCACTGGTGGAGACCAAAACTGTTCTGCTAAAGGGAGGAAACCAAACGAATGCCCAGTCTGAACGGGATGGAGGAATAGGCAGGGAACGGAGTCCAGCTTTAGGAACCGGTGTATCCACCAGCGGCAGTTGCTATTGGGAAAAAACACAGTGTCACTAAGGTGTGTCGCTGGCCACAAGAGTCGCAGTTTCCATCAAAATCAGGGACACGTGGTCAGTGTGACCCAGCGTGAGATCTTGTGGGATGTGTCATGCAGGACAACACAGGGGCCCAAGAGCACAACATGGGTCACTGCCAGTGGCTTCCAAACTGTGCACAAAAAGACAGTTATCAGCCAATGAGGGGATTGACATGAGGGCAGAGGAAGACCATCCATTGGCCTCAGGCTTCAGGTCAGAAGAACTCTTTGGATGCCATAATTACCTCTTATAGAAGAATGCTCAGAGATGCTGTGTGATGAAACAGTTGTGGATTATCTTGTGCCCAGAGGATCCCAGTGCACTTAGCAGTCTTTGCAAACTGATTTACAAGCTATAAATAGAGGAATCACATCACCTGTTGAAATGCAGCCACTTCAGGGGTAGTATGCAGCAGCCATTTAACAGCAGACAGCACCACTATACAGCGTTTAGGATTGAAGTGAAGAAGAATCCTGTAACCAACTGAAATCATAGGGGGGAATTTTAAGTGTGCTCGATACAATTAGTCCAATAGAAACTTGATCATTATCAACCTGTCCCCTGAAATAACTTCTTCCCTGTCAGAAGGAGCGTCTTTTTTGCCAGAACTCTGTGTTATTTAAGGGCATTCACCCTTCCTACAGGGTGAGTGATGAGAGGACAGGCAACCCCAACCCACAGCAGCCAGATGGAGTGTTGGAATCGGCTATTAGAAGGTCTAGCTAGTGTTGGGTGTCTGTGAGTGGGGTGACTGACCCTGATAACCAGCTAATCGATGGGCATGTGCGATGTGCAGTTCACTTGTTAGAACAATAACCTGGCAGGATCTGGGCCTGGGCTTTCCTCTCTGACAGCGTTCACACTGCGCACTGACTGCCTCACAGGAGGAGAAACATTGCCGTGGGATTCATGTCAGTAAATCAGATCCTGTCTAGCTGGAGTAACATAATCTGTGGAAAGGAGAGTCTATTCTAATTTGAAGGCCATTACCAGCGCCTTTATGTTGTCACAATTCATTGAATTACCATCACCATTTATCTCTCTCAGGAGCCCTGGGGCCATGCCTGATCTCAGCTGTACTGCTTGAACTGGCTGCACAGGCACCTGCTGTCTCCCGTTCCATGGGGAAGCTCCCTGTCCCCTGTGTGGGATTTTCCTCTAATCTCCGTGCACCTACATGCAATGTTGTGTCAGGGTGCGGTGATGTAACATTGTCACACAAATGCCATCAGTCAGTGACACAAACGATACAACTCTGCTGTGTGATGGATTTGTTCCCAAGGAAAGGAACCTGCTGAAATGCAGCTACCTTTGGAGTGGGACTCAGCAGCCGTTTAACTGCACACAGCAACATGCGAACAGTTTAGTACTGAAGTGAAGAATCCTGCAGTGCCATACTTCATTCAGCCATTGGGGTCATTGCTGAGCCCCTTCAAGGCTCCTGGATCCTATTAGTCCGGGAGCAAGAGGGTCTGGCCCGGACTAAAAGCCAAGTCTCCCACATGGCATGCTGAGCCTGAGTGTCAGGCTGTGAGCAAAGCTAGCACCTGGAGCCCTTCATGGCCAGAATTTTCGAACTTGGGTGCCTGAAGTTAGGCAGCTACCTAAGCAGCCTGATTCCCAGTGGAGCTGAGCCCTGCAGGTGCTCAAACAAGCTGACAACCAGGACAAGTTTAGTGAGGTGCTTCCCACTCCTGGGCTGCCAGGGCTTTTCTTGCTTTCCAGTGTGCCCACAGCTGTTGTTCATTCCCACTCACTTACCAGTGGGTTTGGCTGCAGTTAGTGCTTATTGGCTCTTGGGGAGTGGTTATTACAGTGCCAGCACAGACAGCATTCGTTCCCCGACTGCGCCTTTGGAGTGCGAAGCACAGCTTGCCTTTCTGGGACCCACGTGGGCGCATTTAGCGCCGCATTCCAGCAAACAGACCCACAGTGAGAGGTTGGGGTCTCCGGCAAAGTACGACGGCTGTCTTACCTGTGCAGTGTAATGCAGCTTTGCGTTCCCATGGCTCCGCTCAGGAGGAAGCAGGAGTATTCAGTGTGAAGCTGTGGTGCTGTCCCAGGTGACACCCAGCCGGCTGTGCTCTGCTCTCTGCTTGTGCCCTGCAGTCCGCATGCCAGTTCTCTTCTCTTGCCTTTGTCCCATAGGAGGGAGCTCACGGCATGCGTTGCTGATGACCTGGGGTGGAGACGTGTCTCTGGGGGGGTGTTGACACACGGCATTTCAACTCCCTTGGTTTGTCCAGGTTATGCTTGGGCCTATCAGCACTTACTGTTGCCAGCAGGGGAAGGGATTTCTGGAGGCACCCCCAGCGTAAACGCGACTCCTGTGCAAACTCGCTGCTTTAACCCATGCTGGCTTTCCACGAGAATGGCCAGCAAGTGGGCACAAGGCCAAGTGAAAACACCAGCCCATCATCATCTGTACATCTATGGAGCTTGCCTGGTGACCTCAGCTGAGAACTGCCAGTTCTGTCCATCCTGGGATAAGCACTAGGCTGAGGTTGTTTGAAAGTAGATGGGGCACAACCCTGTATCTGGCTGAGCTGTGCTTGTCACAGAGAGGACAGAAAGTTGGATCTAGGCACCTCCCCACTCCCTGGGCACTGCAGCTGGCCAGGGGCTTCTCCAAATTGTGGCCACTGGAGTGGCCTAGTTGGGGGTGCACTGCTGGCCTGGAATCACCACCCCCTCACCGCTCCCTGTACTAGGGAACAGGAGTCAGCTGTGCTGGCTGCACACCAGGGTGTGTAGAGGAGGGTTCCTTTTTGTCAGGGAAATCCTCAACTGCCCCCTTAGGGCAGCTCTGCAGCTGTTTTCCATGGGGAGTGGGCTTATCGCTGGAGGAGGGCCCAGGATCTAGCTGTCAGAGAGAGCGAGTGAATGGTAAAAGCCAGCAGGGCTGCACAGATCGTTTGGGTTTTCCAGTTTGTATTGAATCAGCTGAGACTGAGACCATCCTTCCTCTGGCCCCTTTGAACTCAACCTCTACTGAGACCTCCCCACCCATTGCAGCGGCTGTGATGGGGTCATAGTGGGTAGCAGGGGAATGGATCATTTCCCAAGAGGGAGGTGGTGGTATCCCCTCTGCCCCCTTTGCTGGGATCTGCAGGTGTGGGCTCCTCTCTGTATGTGCAGAGGGCAACTGAAATGAGGAAATGTTGTGTAAATTCATTGTTACTTTACCAAGAAGTTAATCCTCCTGCTAGAGGGATTAATCTGTAATCCTAAACCCATGTCAATAGGGGACCAGAATCTGCTCTTGGTCTATCTGGAGTAATGACATTGAAACTAACAGAGTTTTTCTGGGTTGACACTGGTGTAACTGAGATCACGTTCTGGCCCAGGGAGTACTTTTTAATGACTCTTTTTAGTGACGCACAAACGTGTCTGGATGTCTGATTTAAATGCTACGTCCAGCTAATAAGCCAGCAGAGTATGATCTCAGACTTCAGCACTTCGCAGTGCTTTTTAAATGGTCTGTGCTCTAGTTGCCAGGGCTTCCTCAGCCACCATTAGTAATTCTTAGGCCTAGTCTACACCTAAAATTTAGATCAACCTAACTCTGTCGCTCAGGGCCATGAAAAATGTCACACCTATGCAATGTAGTTAGGTCAACCTAACCCATAGTGTAGAGACAGCTAGGTCGACGGGAGAATTCGTCCATGGACTTAGCAGCCACCTCTCGGAGAGGTGGATTCCCTATGTCAGTGGTTCTCAACCCAGGGTACTCATACCCCTGGGAGAATCCAGAGGCCTTCCGGGGGTACATAAACTCATCTCGATACTTGCCTAGTTTTACAACAGGCTACATAAAAAGCACCAGCGAAGTCAGTACAAACTACAATTTCATTCAGACAATGACTTGTTTATCCTGTTCTGTAAACTATATACTGAAATGTAGGTACAGTATTTATATTCCATGGTAAAAATGAGAAGGTTAGCAATTGTTCAGTAACAACGTGCTGTGACACGGGTGTATTTGTAGGTCTGACTTTGTAAGTAAGTACGTTTCAGGTGAAGTGAAACTTGGGGTACACAAGACAGATCAGAGCCCTGAAAGGGGTCCGGCAGTCTGGAAGGTTGAGAGCCGCTGTTCCACGTCAGTGGAAAAAACCCTTCCATCAGTGCAGGAACCGTCTATGGTACAGTGCTACAGCAGCATGTCTGCAGCGCTGTCGCTGTGCCACTGTAGCCACAGCAGTGTGGACACACCCTTCATCTCGTTAGAAAGTGCTGACTCCCTCCCCTCCCAGTAAAAGAAATAAGCAGCTGTCAACATATGTGCTAGAATAGTGCAGGCAGCCCCAGCACTTCCCTTTCCGCCCTGCCCTGCGTTCAAGTGTTGAGAACTCCGCTGGGGCCACGTCGGGGGACCAGATGTGCACAGGTGCCTGGTTTTTGTTTTATAGATTGACATTGCCCTGAGCCCCCTAGCCCCAGGCATTGATTCTTGCAAGGTCCCATTTGCTCCGGAAATCAGGGAAAGTGAGAGAAAATCTTCAGTTAGAATTAAGTTATTGGTACAACTCTCCCAAAGCAGAGCTAGACACTGCCGCACTTGGGAGCTGTGGGCGAATGGACCAAAAGGCAAGCTTAAAACCTTGGTTTTGATTTCAAGGTAGTGAGATTGGCTAGTTTGCTTGAGTTGTGGGATTTGGCATCATGTGTCATGCAGTGCCATGCCATTCTAATCCTCCAGGGGGAGAGAAAAGATGGGGCATTAAGAACCTTTCCTAAACATCATGCCAAGTTACTTGCTTCTGGCTGCCCTCAACGTCCCGTTTCATTTATAGCTTTTGATGTTTAGCAGAAGTTTGCAGCTCGTACTGTGCTAGTTGGAGTAGATGGCCTCTGCGGTCTGTATAGGAGAGATCAGAGTTGCACTTTTCTCTGAACAAAGCTTATACTCCACCATGTCTTCCAGAGAAGTTTGCAGCTCCATCAGATGCACAAGCAGCCATCTGTTTGGGGTCCAGTTGACAAGCATTTAACTCTTCTAAGATGTGGGTTGTCACAGACGCAGCCGATGTGTCTTCTATAACTTGAACATCTAGAAATGCATCTACTGGCCTACCCCTGAAACCAAGATAACGTACACAATGACTTAATTCTTGATGCCCATTTGCATCGGTGCATTCGTCAGCCATGTATGCAATTTTTTTTATTGTTATGAGAGAATTCTTCACTGTTGTACCACATGATTCTAGCCAGTCCGTTGAGTTTCTTGCAGAAAGATAGTGAGCATTTGCTGGTCTTGTTCGGAACCAGTGTTCAACGTCAGGATGAACAAGTGACAAAGCTCTTAACGTTGGCATCCACTTTGTAGTGTGTGGTATCTCTTCCTGAAATAGAAAGTAGGATCCCATAGCCAGTTTGTTTGCATGAACTGTATTGTGTCTCCAGCATTCTTAACAGCCTCTTTAACTCTCACTGGTGTTGTCCTTGGTCAGTGGAGACTCAGAGTTCAGAGGTGCTTTCACATGAGTTCACCTCCCAGGTGGGGGGCAAGAGGGCACCTTGCTTGTTCCTCCAGCTGCTCCCTGTTCACTCTGCCCACTGTGGTTCGTTGTGCCACCGTTCTCTCCATCGCTCTGTTCCCAATGGCCCTGTGCCATCACCTTCTGCTGCCACCTGCCACTGTGACCTCTGCGAGTTGGTCTCTTGCGGTTCCACCAGCTCTCAGTGATTTCAGCTGAGCTCTCAGTGCGGGGACCTCCCTGCTAGTGCAGACTGGGCTGTCTCCTCCACAGAAACACTGTCCCACAGCAGGACTAAGCACTTAGACCTGATTATCAGTGATATCAGCTGTAGTGGCCACTTAACAAAATAAAAGACTCTCTAGAGAGCCTAATCAGCTCTGTCTTTAAACACTGGAGAGGGGCAGGTCAAATAGTACTTGTGACTGAGGCAGAGCATCAGGCAAAACACCTGTCCCCACCCTCTCTCTTGACTCCCTCAATCAACAGTTCTACTGCCCTTTACTCATACAATAAGAATAACATTAACCCCCCCCTCCTCATTCAAGTGATTTGTAACCCAACCCCAGCCAAAATCTATCACGTGGGCAATGCAGCTCTGTTTGCTGGATACCTAGGTAGATTAGGTGTGAATGTAAATACAGCCTGGTCCTGAAGCCTTTCCCCCAAGCCCCTAGCTCATCACTGGCTGTCAGGGAGAGCTCATTTAGACTTTGCTTACAAATCATCATTTGAAATTATTAGGTTGGCCAACATCACCGAAATGAATGCACTGACATTGTCATAAAAAACAACACCTGTATCAGGAAGCTAGTCTGTGTTCATACTTTTCAAATCTATTATACTTTTTCAGATACATGTATTTTTTCATACACTTGATATGCTTGTAAAGTGTGTATTAATGTTTTAATTTCAATTCATATTTTCAAACAATCACTAAATTGGCAACACTGCATGTAACTAGTTCACAGAACTGGGAGGGGTGTTGGGAAGATTCGAGGGGGGGCGTAGGGAAATCCCTGCCCTGGAGGCTACCAGGGACTCTGGCTGGACACCCCACTTTCCATAAAATCTTCATCAAATCCTGCAAGTCCAGGCATTTTCTGCCTTGTGACGCTGGCCCTGTCTCACGGTATGAAGCCCAGCCCAGAGAATATATAGAGGGGTTCTGCAGTTCCTTTATCTGTGTCATTCATAGAGACACTTCCCACATATCCTGACCCAAATCTGATTCTCCTCAGGTGGAAAAGCAGCAGCAGGGCCACCCCACGCTCTTCCTTGGCTGTGGAGTTTGCCACAGAATCCGGCACTGGGCCCGCATGTCCCAGAACACTGCTATTTGGCTGTGGGTTGCTCTCATTCACTGCAGCCAGGCACCCAGCAGTTCACTCCCTTCCCCCTGCCCTGGCATGACCTGACTGCAGCAGCCTCATTGTCTCCAGCTTCACCCAAAAAAGGAGAGTTAATTGGATTATCAGTGCAGAGCCTGAGTGCAGCTCACAAATATTTCCGGCCTGTTCTTTCAGCCTGTGTGCAGGGGACCAGGCCTGGCCCGGAGGGATCACTGGGGTCAGAGGTGGGGGGCCGGGGGGGAATCAGGTCCAGCCAGGAGGGGCTGTTGGAGCTGGAGAGCAAGGCTGGCTGTAGGAGCTGGGCTAGTATTTAGACTGTGGTTGACCTAGACCCCTCTTTACGTGTGCCACAGAAGGGAGAGAGCTCGGAGCTGGCTTCAGCTGCTCTCCCTCCTGCCTCCTAGGACTCTACTGTGACCCAGGCCTTGTTCAGCTCCCCACCCTCTCTCCTGCCAAGATGGGGCAGCTGGACAGAAAAGCTTCTCACGTCATCTTGAAGCTACTTCTCCAGTGGATGAGCCTGGTGAGTGGTGTCTGCAGAGGGGAGACCCTCAGGGAACCGGTGGGGGGAGCAGCAGGATGGCAGATGGCTGTGTGTCTGGGGAGGGAAGCATGGGGTCTCTCCAGGGGTTCGGTCGAAGAGCTCTTGCTGTGAGTCGCCTCCACATTTGCTTTCCTCCTCATACAGAAATACATAAACAGCTGCCACATGGCAGCAGTGTGCGTTATGCCCATTCTCATTGCCACGGGGGTGGGTGCTCCTCCTGCAGACTTGGGTCCATTGTGCCATATAGTATGGCCCAGTATGCTGAGCTCACGCTGCAGCTAATAAAACCAATATGTGCAGTGATCCTTGTGTGAGTCGCCACTTGTTCACGTGTGGCCAAGCAGTGCCCTCTGCTCTGCGTGTGCGGCTCCGTGGAGCCAGTGGCAGCTCTGCTCATTCTCTGAGGGCAGCATTGGCCTTTCCTGGCAGCTGATGCAATGGTACCACTCTGAGCTGTACTCACGAACCACTGAAAGCGCTGTGCCAGCTCACTCGCCACCCTCTGAAAAGCCCATCGTGGATTGGCCCAGATGACAACTGCTTGTTAGCATCTCATTGCTGTGATTTCTGTGAGTCACTCCACCAAGCTGGAGAGCTGTTGGCAAGGAGCTCGAAGAGCATAAAGAGCTGGAGTTCACTGCAGTGCCTTGGACAGCTGCCGGCATTCCAGGCTTCCTTATTTGCCTTGAGATGGCTGGAGACCTTCTCCTCTTTGACTTAGAGCTTGTCCTGGACAGAGCACTTTTCTCAAGGCACACGCTTGTTAAGAGATGGGTTAAATATAAGGGGAAGCCACGGAGTTCTCCTCTCCAGCCAGGGAGCACATTTCCCCCAAGTTCCTCTCTGTGCCCCTGGGGTTTGTATGGTACATCCATTAGGACCTGCTTTCGGCCTCAGCCACACCTCTGAGACCTTGTGTGGCTCCCTCTGCACTAGAGATTTCACAGTTGTTGAGCAAAATCACCAGTCGTTCAGCCTGAGAAGGAAGCTACGGTGATACTTTCGGTGGGATTGGAACAAGGTTCTGTGCTCGGCCCAGGCCGGACGCTGAAATCAGAGGCTGTGTTTCATTCAACAGGCCGAGGTAAAGAGGATGCAAACCCTGCTGTGGCTGCTTGGATTGTTCTTCACCACTAGCACATCCTGTGACTCTGAACCAGCCGTTCTCAGAGCTGAGGCCTGACTCTAACCAAAAGAGATCATCTTTCAAATGAAGCCTAGAGGCGGTTTGCGCTCACACTGTCGTCTCTCCCCATCCCAGTCCTTGCAAATCTGTGACAAAATCCACGGGTCGACACATAAAGTTCTTGTTAGCAAAACAAGCTGATAGGCTTGGCTGATGCTGGTGCCTCGACCTCATGTCAGGGCATGAGCCAGTCTCTGACTGATGGAGAGTTAGGAGGAAACATCTCATCTTGGCAGGTTGTTGCACACATGCCCACGGTGAGGTTCCTTGAGCCGTCCTCTTCTAGGCCTGGCCACTGTCAGACAGGGCACCCCAGTCTGTTCCAGTGTAGTGATCTCTGGGGTTCCTCTGTGTTACGCAGATGCTCCAGCTGGATTCCTCCACCCTCTGTCATGGGGTGAGCTGGGCTTCAAGGAGGAACTCTGGCCCCAGCTCTCCCCTTTGCCTGGTTTCCTCCCAGAACACTAGGCTTGCTGGGGGAGGGGGCTGGGTTCTTAAGAACCCCCTTGGGTTGAGAGAGGGAAGCCTGGAAGAGGCCGGACCTAAGGTGAGGCTCTCTGCTGGCTCGGGGAGGGGGAAAGAGATGGGGTGGCAGTGGTGGCTGCAGCAGCACTCTCCTGAGAGCCAGGTAGGCTAAGCTGCCTGCTCACAGGCAGCTGGGAGAGGTGCTCTGGGTGGCGGGGGGAGACTGAAGATGCCTGGGCTGGGAGGAGGGTGGGGAGAGAGGCAATCTTAGGACGTGGCCCTGGAGAAAACTGAAGCAGGTAGCATGAGTCTGGATCTCTTAGGGTGCCACCCAGAGGTGGCGTTGTGACACTTCTTCAGTCAAGAAGAGGGAGGTCACACAGGCCTTGCAAATGGCTGGGGCCCAAGAAGGCCCAGAGTGTTCCTGGAAAAGCTGTTCATGTTAGGACTTGTGGCTTGGCCAGAAGGGTCAGATCAGCAAGGAGGTGACCATCTCCCGCAGGGAAACTGAGTCACAGGTGCCGTCAGAAGGGGGCCAGAGTGAGCTGCACTAACTCCCAGCTCCCCTCTCTAAAATGCAGCATTTCTCAGTAGTGTAGCATGCTTCTGTTGTCTGGGACACTCCAGAGCCCATCCTATGGGCTGCCATCTGAGCTTCAAGGGCAAAGACATCTCCTGGCCTTTCTAGCCTGCATTTCAAAGGCCCTGCCCCACCAGATGGCAAGGTTATCTCAGGCCCAGTGTGAGGGGGGATTTTTCTGGTCTGGCTTTTGGGAAGAGAATGGTTCAAATACACCCGCCCTGGATAACGCTGCCATGACAGCAGGGAAGGGACTTGTGTGTAGCAGACAGAGCAGCCAACAGTTTTGACTTTCTGGGTTCTCCAGGCAGAGAGGCCCTGTCGAGATTGCCCTCTCAGATAGAATAACAGCCACGTACTTTCCTATGCTGATAACAGTTTGCCAGCAAAGCAAGGTGAGCCCTGATCGATACCGCCTGGGCCAGTCCGGGCTGTGATCTATATTATTCTTTAACCAGACACTGGAGATGTTGGCTAAAGAGTTTAGACTTTCCAACAGCTGCCACGTGTCTACGTTGTGGGTATTGGCACATTCAGGGGAGAATCGTGAAGGGCTGCTAATAACACTACATATTTCATTGTATTTTAATCCCTTCTCTGGCTCTGCCCATTGTATCACCACAGGGCCTTTGTTATCCTCTGAGTCTCACAGATACGCGGTGCCGTTGATCACAGCTCCTCAGCTCCCTGAGCCAAGCGCTGTTCACAGACAATCTGGCCAGCAGCAGCGTTCATGGAAACAGCCCTCACGTTTGGTTATAAGGAACTCAGGCTAGGTGCCAGTGACTGCTCTGGGTGATGTACGGCGTCGGGGAATCTGGTCCCCAGTCACGGCTCAGGCATAGGGCAGAACCCAGCCCTGCTGCACCACCTGCATGGTATTAAGGCCCCCTCATCTGTGTCCCGACCCTGTGAGCTCCACCTCTGACAGTGCCAGTTTGCCATGGAGTTAATTCCAGCGAGTTTGTGAGCTGAGAGAGGATGCCTGAGATAGGTGAAAGCTCCTGGGATGCGGGCTGGAGGCCTGTTAAGAAGCTGTGCGTGTTTGCACTAAGCGCTTATTGGAAATAAGTAGCACAGCAGGCTGGGGCCAAGTTTAGTGCTCCAATGCACTCCAAGGGGCCTGTGCATGGCCCAAAGCACAACCTGGGTGTTCCCTTTGTGGTAAGTTGTTCTGCAAAAGGCCAGGCGGAAATATCCACTCTGGCTCCTGCTGGATCTGTGTGCTGTAAAATGTGAACAAAGCCATTCTGGACTCATCGAAGTGCAGAACAAGCTGCGGGGAATCGGTGCCGCTGCATCCCTCCCAGCGAGACCAGACAAAGCACTAGAACACCCGTTTCCAAACCGTGCCGTGGTGATCCCCAGAGAGCCAGCTGCTCCCCCCGTGCTGGCTCTGCTCCTTATGTAGCTGCTTCAAGGGAGGGTCAGGCCCTTCGCTGCAAACAGCCCAGAGGCCTGTAAAAGCAACTTGAAGCAACGAGAAAGGAGCCAGCCTAGAGGCCACTGCTAGGGTCACAGCTGCTTCTTAGGAAAAGGAGGGTGTTATGGCATGGGGGGAGGGTGGGAGTTATCCAGACCAGCGTCACGACCTGCCCTGCACTCCTGCATGCTTCACAGTGTTTTGCTGCTGTAGCTTCCAGCCAGCCCACCAGCATGCAGGTCACACACTGAGTGTCTGTGTGTAGCTGCAGCCCTGGGGCAGCAGCCTGTCAGCAGCACACCAGTCTCACTCTGGCTACTACCAGCCTTGGTTACAACCGGCAGGGTGATCCCAACACACCCCATCTTGGATTTCCCCCAAACCATGTGCCCTGAAGTGTCCAGCCCCCTCTGGGACAGCTCAGGGAAGTAATGAGACTCGTTGCTTCTATTAAGAGACAAAACTACCTCCCAGCTGATTGACTTAATAGGGTAAATATACTGTTCCCTTTAAACACCACACTGGGTTGGGTTATAGTGAACATGAAACAAATCTGTTAACAATAGGACCTAGGATAAGCAATCCAAGCAACAGGAATAACGTTAGAGAGAGTTACCAGCAAACAAAAGTGAAAACACACCTGTAAGAGTCTAAAACTTACTCTAGCAAGATACAGGCTTTGTTCAAGATGGTTTTTCTCACCCGTCATTCTTCTTCCCAGTCATTCCCTCAGTCAGGCCCTTCCACAAACACACGAGGCACGGGCTTCCCTTGTCCTGCTAGGTGAAAGATCTTTGCCCGAGCGAGTTTCTCACTATAGTCAGTTCCAGAGACTTCAGCCCCCACCTCTTGGCTGAAGGACTATTCTCCCCCTGCTTGCAAGAGCTCTGCTCCCTTGGCTCTGTCAGGTGATGCCAAAGGCGGCTTCTTTCCTTGCTTATATCTTCCAAAACTCAAAGACCTCGGTTCGAGAGGCAGATGACCTCATGCTGTTCTTCCCATTCCCTGTATGTAAACTGGGCATCCATTGTTTTGAGTCCACCATGTTTAATTTACATAGGAGACAGGTAAACAGCTGCCCCACCTTCTGTCTGAGAGAAATCCTGTTTCTCCCTTTGTTTGGTCACGATCTGGAAAGCCTAATATCAATGAGTATCTACAATTCCTTATGCGGTGCTAATACTGACTGTTTGCAGTGATATTAATCACCAGTATCTCAGAGGCTTTCAGCAAAGACCTCACTGCACACTTGTATTGTGTCCAGTCAGCTGATTCTGTTGCCTGTCACTTGAGGCTCAGCCCCGATGCAATGGATTCCCCAGCTTCTTAGCGTGAGTTTTGCCTCCAGCCCTTGTTAGCTTGGTGGGTCAGTTTTGCAGAATGTTGATACATTCTCATTGTCTTTCAAAGTACCTTGGAGATAACCCCCAGCTGGGGAAAATGCGTTCCTTTGTCTAGTGAAGACCTGTTTGCCAACACTCCTTGTTCACAAACACTTGTCACCATTCCAGGCAAACTTCCCCCGTCCCACAGTGGGAGATGCCATTGGGGGTGTTCTAAGGGAAGCCTGTGAGTTTATTCTGTACATTGATAATCCAGTTCCATCAGCCTCCCCCGTTCCACCGATGCCCTAGTTACACTGGGGCGGGACTATGCCTCTCTCTGTATCCGTAAATAAGATCACCAGGTAGCCCCAGGACTCCTCCCTGGTAGGATGTGCTGAACAGCAATGCCATCTTCGGCGCTCTGCACAGCATGTGCATTAAGGCTTTGTTCCCTTCTGCAGCTTTGTTTTCACAGTGCTAATGAATGCTTCCTTTTATTGTGCCTACTGTGTTATGATCATGGATTCTGCAGCCTACATAAATGTTGTGTGGGTAATAGAGTAAAGCAGCCTCTTTTAACACAGCACCGGTGAAGGATTTGCCACTGTTTCCTCAATAATCCTCTATTTTCTATTTTGAGGGGGCGTATTATAAATCCATAACAGAATTTGCTGCCGGAAGAATCTTGCCATGTAGTCAAACATGTCTCTGGAGTAATTTCATTGAGTTCAGTGGATTTGCACCAGGAATTAATTTGTCCCTCAAGGGCTAAGCTGCAGGGCAACATTTGTTTAGGAAGCTAGTTGCCAAATTAGTGTAGATTGCTCTGGCTCTCCTAGCATTACTCGCACAAACACAAAAGTACCGATTTGTGGTTTCAGCACTTTGTTGTGACCCTCTGACTGAAAACTTGCTTTTGAAGTAAAATTGTGCAGGCTCTTAGTCCATTAATCTATTTGAGCACTGAGTCTTCATTTTATTATGTTTTGCAGCTACAGTAGAACCTCAGAGTTACGAACCCCGCGGGAATGGAGGTTGTTCGTAACTGAAATGTTTGTAGCTCTGAACAAAACGTTACGGTTGTTCTTTCAAAAGTGTACAACTGAACATTGACTTAATACAGCTTTGAAACTTTACCATGCAGAGAAAAGTGCTGCGTGTAACCATCTTAATTTAAATTAAACAAGCACAGAAACAGTTTCTTTTCCTTGTCAATTATTTTTTTAATTTTCTCTGTATTTTTGTAGTAGTTTAGCTTGTACTGTATTTGCTTTCCTGCCCCGCCGCTGCCTGATTGTGTACTTCTGGTTCCAAGTGAGGTGTGTGGTTGACCAGTCAGTTTGTAACTCTGAGGTTCTACTGTATATTGCATCTTTCACCTGAGGATTGCTTCACAAACATTAACTGACCCTGCCTACACTGCAGTGGGGTTGGGAAAGTCGCATATACCCAATTTGTAGATGGGGAAATTGATGAGTTAACTGAGGTTAAGTGACTTGCCCAAAATCACACAGTGGATCCATGGGACTGCTGGGGATAGAACCCAGGAGTGCTGACTCCAAGCTTCCTGTGCTAACCTCTAGTGAGCAGGACCCGAGATAGGTTTGCAGAGTAGACTTTGATACTAGATGCAGATTGCCAGCTGGCAGAGGCCACGTCTAGACTACGCACCGGATCGGCGCGTTAAAATCGATTGCTCGGGGATCGAAATATCTCGTCTGGTCTGGACGATATCTCGATCCCAGAGCGTGCTTAGGTCGATTCCGGAACTCCAGCTAGACGACCGGACTTCCGGATTCGACACAGCGAGCCGCGCGGATCGATCCCGCGCGGTGAAGACAGGTGAGTAAATCGATTTTAGATATTCGATTTCAGCTACACTATTCTCGTAGCTGAAATTGCATATCTAAAATTGATTTAATCTCGTAGTGTAGACCTGGCCAGAGAGGTACACCCTGTCAGCTTTGATATTCTGTTTCTTTATACTACTCCTTTTCGGGCACTGATTGGCTTATGGCTGTTTATTCATGGTATTTCTATGGGATCTAATTACCAAGGGATCGAATTGCCAGTGCTTAGGGCTGCCTTTAGGTTTAAATATTTAGAAGAGCATAAAGAACCACTGCAGAGAGCTAGATTTTCAGCATCTAAATTGAACTTCTCAAACCAGTTCCTACCTTTTTATACAACTCTGCCTTATTTGTCTTTCTCTGGTGTCTCCTTCGCACTCTCCCCTGGGCAGCCAGGTGTTGGTTTCTTCCTGCCCATGCCCTGTTCTAGAGCAGCTAAGGAACACGGCAGCAGACCACACCAGGCCAGCATTGTACAGATCACCTCTGCTCCGCTCCCACTCAATGGACGTGGGGACAGCATGAAGCACATAGGCGTAGTCTGACTTTTATATTGCGGGGGCGGCTCCACTCAGGCCAACGGGGCCATATGCGGCGGGGAGAGCAAGCAAATTCCATGCCTGCCCACAGCAATGCCATTTCAGATTGTGGGGTGTGGGGGGGGGCAACTTTAACCATGACTCCAGGAGCTATTTAGACAACTGAAAACTCTAGCTTTTTTGCAGATAATAACTTAGAAATTATCTGACAGAAGCACTGTATCTAATTCCTTTGTCAAGAAAGTTAAATATTCGACCCACTCAGCTCTAATACTAACATGTTCTGACATCTTGTGGCAAGTCACTTATGGATCACTGGTTGGGTTTAAAATTGTAATGTCTAGTCTTACTCAGATACGCTTACTGAAGTCAGAAGGGACCATCGTGATCATCTAGTCTGACCCCCTGCACACCAAAGGCCACAGAACCTCCCCCACCCACTCCTGTACTAGACCCCTGAGCTCTGGCTGAGTCACTGAAGTCCTCACATCATGGTTTAAAGACTTCAAGTGTCAGAGAATTCACCATTTACACTAGTTTAAACTGGCAAGTGCCCCAGGCCCCATGCTGCAGAGAAAGCGAAAAACCGCCAGGATCTCTGCCAATCTGACCTGGGGGGAAATTCCTTCCTGACCATTAACATGGCCGTTTTCTGCACCTGTACCAGTCTGAATTCATCTTAAACATGGGAGACCAAAACTGTACCCAGTACTCCAGATGAGGTATCACCAGTGCCTTGTATACTGGTACTAACACTCCCCTGTCTCTACTGGAAATACCTCGCCTGATGCACTCCAGAACTGCGTTAGCCTTTTTCACGGCTGTATCACGTTGACGGCTCATAGTCATCCTGTGATCAACCAGTACACTCAGGTCTTTTTCCTCCTCTGTCACTTCCAACTGATGTGTCCCCAGCTTATAGCAAAAATTCTTGGTGTTAGTCCTTACATGATGACCTTGTACTTTGCCCTGTTAAATTTCATCCCATTTCTATTACTCCAATTTACAAGGTCATCCAGATCGTCCTGTATGACAGGGGTCGGCAACCTGTGGCACGCGAGCCAGTTTTTAATGGCACGTAGCTGCCTGCTGGGACCCCGCATGCCATTAAAAATCCTGCTGACGTGGCAAGCCACGGGGTCTGCGGTCCCGGGCCAGAGCACTGGCCGAGCACAGCAAGGCACCGGCCCCTTCCCCGCCTTCCCTCAGAGCTGTGCCACCACATGCAGTGCTCTAGGGGCTGGGGCTGCGCGCTCCCATGGGGCAGCATTTGGCTCCTTGGAGAGGTAAAGACGCTTCCCACTCATCTGGAGCCCTGCTGTTGCACGCACATCGCTCTGAGGGGAGGGGCGGGGCTGGGCTGCGGACGTGGCGGCGGCAGGGCTCCAGATGAGCGGGGAGCCTCATGGTAAGGGGGCCGGGGGGGCCGTCAAGGGACAGGGACCAGGGTGGGTTGGA
>NC_133790.1:30300504-30335956 GCF_003597395.2 Chelonoidis abingdonii | reverse complement strand
TGTTTATTTTACAATACAACACTAGTTTGTTATATTATATATAGACTTGTAGAGAGAGACCTTCTAAAAAACATTAAAATGTATTACTGGCACGCGAAACCTTAAATTAGAGTGAATAAATGAAGACTCGGCCCAGCACTTCTGAAAGGTTGCCAACCCCTGCTGTATGATATTCCAGTTCTCCTCCATATTGGCAATACCTCCCAACTTTTGTGTCATCTGCGAATTTTATTAGCACACCCCCACTTTTTGTGCCAAGGTCAGTAATAAAAATGTTAAATAAGGTTGGTCCCAAGACCGATCTCTGAGGAACTCCACTAGTAACCTCCCTCCAGCCCAACTGTTCCCCTTTCAGTACGACGTGTTGTACTCTCCCCTTCAACCAGTTCCTTATCCACCTTTCCGTTCTCACATTAATTCCTGTCTTCAGTTTAACTAATAATTTCTCATGTGGAACTGTATCAAATGGCTTCCTGACATCCAGGTAGATTAGATCTAAAAACTCCATTCTCTTCTCAAAGGGAGATGATAGTAAGTTTGTTACCACCTCTTGAATCCAACAATTGTAGAAAAATCTACAGTAACTTTCTATCATTTAGGCTGCTCACACTGCTGCAATCTGGGCTGGAACCGGTATATCTCCTCAGGCTGGGAATTACACCCCCAGCTCAATGTGTCCTCCAATTCCAGGTCCTGCCACCACTCCTAAAGACTCCCCACCTCTACAAGCATCCATTTTCTTCTGTGTCTTTGTCCTCATGCTTTGGGGAATGAGACCGCACGAGCACTCCTGTGCCTGAGTATTCTGTGCTGAGATGTATCAAGATGCTGTATGCAGATTTTTTTAAATGACATTTTTGTCCTTTTAAGTGTATCTTGAACCTCTTGAATTTCAGTTCCCCACACCGGTGCATCCCATCCCCCCTCTTCTTGTCGTCATGGGAGGATTGCTTTGTAACATTGGCGTTGTGGGGGCTGCTGTGTGTAGTTAGATGTCTGTGCAGCACGACAGGCTTCCAGACAAGGTGTATTGCAGTTTTATGTCACATGCTAAGGCAATCTTGGGATGCCAACTCTTTCCTCTCTTCACCGCCCTCTTCTTGTTTTCCTTTCCGGTTCCTCTCAGGGACACTTTTGCTTAGTGTGAATTAAAGATGAACCCTCTATCAGTGTGAACACTGGGCATGTCTCACTGGTCTAAATATAACCTGATGTTAATTCCAATTCATGCTGAGCCCGCCATGTGGCTGGCAGAGCTGACACTGTGCTACATATTCCAAGTGATCGGGGACCTAATTAAAAGAGAATCAGAAATCTCCCTTTCATTTTGGAGGGATTTTGTCCTTTCTCCGGTAGAGAAAAGTGCAGATGTTTCCATCATGTAAATGACTGGCTTGTATGACTCCTCCATCCTGATGCATCAAGGAAGTAAACAGACCCCTGTGAATTAGGCACCTGACACATGCGTAGCTGCAAAAGGTTCCTCGCATCAATGTGTGAAATAGCAGCTCTCATTACATAATTCATGCCAGGAAAGAAAAGGATGAGAGAGCGCACCTGGCAGTTCCTGTCTGTTGTGGTGCGACCGGAGAATGACACTATTTCTTCTACTGTGTAACCAAAATCAGATTCCAGGTGGGGATCAGAAACAGTCTGTATTGTCCTGATGGCCCTCGTCCTGCACTCTGATTCGTCTTAGTGGTTTCTTACACCTATGCAGAGTCCCAGTGGCCACGAAGAACCGTTCATGTGGCTCAGATGGCAGGATCAGGGCCTAGATGGGTCCCGTCCCTCAGGCCATCCTTGTAATGGGTCTAGATGTGAATGTGGATGGAACCATCAAAGATGTCCGGTTTCTTGGAGATGCCCTTGCTTTGCATCCATGCTTACAGCAGAGCATTGGACTGTGTGGCTGTGATGTTCCCCTGTGGAGTTATCCAGACTGGTAATCTGCTAGGTCACTCCAGTCCTTGACTCGGGGAGCCGGCCTTACCCTGCTGTGCTTTGAGAACCCCCACTCCTGGGCTGTTCACGCACAGCCACTGGCATGTAAGCTGCTCCTTGGAATGACACTAGCCAATACCTCCGGTCCCAGACACAACCCTAGGAACCTCAGGCTTGCAGTGTCCAGTTAATGCCCACTGGAAACTGCAAGCTTATATGAGTTGATCAGTTTATAAAAGAAATTGATATGTGCCAGGCTTGTTATCCCAAGGGGAGTCTCTGTCACGCTTCAAACCAAACGCACTGCTTCAGGTAGAATAAGCAAACAGATTTATTAACTATAAAGATAGATTTTAAGTGATTATAAGTCAAAACATAACAAGCCAGATTTGGTTAAATGAAATAAAAGCAAAACGCGTTCTACGCTGATCTCAACACTTCCAGTGCCCTTACAAACTTAGATGCTTCTCACCACGGGCTGGCTGGTTGCTCTTCAGCCAGGCTCTCCCCTTTGATCAGCGCTTCAGTTGCTTGCTGTGGTGTCTGTAGATGTAGGTGGAAGAGAGAGAGGAGAGCATGGCAAACATCTCTCCCTTTTATCATGTTCTTTCTCCCCTCTTGGCATTGCCACACCCCCACCAGAGTCAGGTGAGCATTACCTCATCGCAGTCCCAAACTGACCAAGGGGTGGGGGTTGACTCACTCAGAGTCTAACAGCTCCTTTGTTGTTGCCTAAGTCAGCATCCTTTGTTCCTGTGAGGCTGGGCTGGCTTTGTCCCATACATGCCCTGATGAGGTGTGAACTGCCTCTGCTCTCGGAGAATTTTTCACCTGAGCTTGTTTTAAGCCATGAGGAGACGTTTTCAGGCTCATAACTATATACATGAAAGTATAACCTATAACAACCATGCTCAATGAATCATGAGCCTTCCAAAGACACCCGACATGACTAACTGCATTGGTCACCACACAGTCATTTTACAGGGATGAGCATGGGGGTGCTGGGTGTTCCCCCCAAGGAACACAGAGCGTCACAGTGGCATTGTCCCTCTGTTTCAGTTCTGGCTCTGTTAAGGGTGAACAACACTGGTCCTCTTTGCTACAGAGAAATTGTCATTCCTGGTCTGACAGGCATCACCGTGTTTCATTCAGGTATTGCAGTAAATGAATGGCAAGGAAGGTTCCCCGATGATGGTTCACAACAATTAGATCATCTGGGGGGCTGTGTCTCTGGAGCACTAAGATTCAGATCACTGACGTTAACAAGGGAATGGACTATTTTACTTGCTTGGAATTGAAAATGTGACTTTAGAAACCACCCTGCTGAACCGAGAGGGGAGTGGCTGAGATGGGTACAGTGTGTTTAAGAATCCTTTAACACTCCAGGTGCTAGTGTCTTGCTGTCTCTACATCATTCTCAGTTGCCTTAGCTCAGGAGCCAAAGCTTTGTCCCCAGCCTTCAGCAGCTGTGGTCCCTCATTCTGTGCTGACCTCTTCTGTTAGCTCCATCCAGCCTTATTGGCATCCTGCAAGGGGCACCTGGGCTATGTAGAGACAGTGAGGTGGGAACACTCTTCAGGAAACCACAGTCCAGCTCTTTGAGTGGTTCTCAACATTTTCCATACCAGGACTCCACCCCCAGTTCAAAAGATGAGGGCAAAGTGGTTGCCAGCGCTTGACACCTGTGACCTGCAGGTTGAGAGAGCATGCTCTGCCAACCCCAGAGGTGCAGTGCTGGAATGGAGTCTGGAAGCAGACACTAGCCTGGTTGGCGGACAGAGTCGTCAGGCTGGGGAGGAACTTCACTGTTTCAAGGTTTGCTGAGTTGCCAGCAGTATACACTGCCTCCCCTCTCTGGGGCTCAGTACTGGAGCAGTCCTACTCAGTGCCTTCAGAAGTGACGCAGAAGATGGGAGACTGGGATGGTGCCCAGAAGAGGAGCTGTCTGATGCCATAGAGAACCATAGGTGACATGTGAGAGGACTTGGACAAGCAGGAGAAGTGGATGGCTGCTTGGCCAATGACATTTAATGCTGGCAACTGTAGAGTCTGCATCTGGTGAGGAACAACAACAAAGCTAATAATTGGGCTTTGGTCCCCAAGTGGAGGAGACAAAAGAAAGAGACCTCAGGGAATCAGTGTATGAGGCAGTGGCTGGCAAAACTCAGGGAATTGCTGGGTTGTACTGACGCGGGGCTGGCTGGATTGTACCAATGCGGGGATAATCTGAAAGTCTGAAATCCCCAAAGAGCGCCCTCAGGCTCTGGCACAGTTTTAGAACTGGTGCAGCTTTGTTTCCCCAGTTTGGTGAAGGCGTTCCCATTCAAGTATTAGTGTGCAGAGCATGGAGCCCAGCCTGCCTTCTGTGGACAGACTCCAGGAGCTGACTGTGCATAGCCATGAATAAAGGAGGAGGAGTGTGGATGTAATCACAGTTGGCTCAGTACTAACAAGAAGCGCCTTTATGCGGGTAGAACTGCATCCCCGCTAGGGATTGCACTGATTTCACAGTACCCGTTTCTAATTGATAGTTAAATTGGTACAAAATCTGTGCAGATAAGCTCTGAAGTCCTGTATAAACAGGCACAGTGGGGGAGGCAGCAGCAGAAAGGAGATGCCCCTCCCCTAATGGGCCTTGCCCATCCTGGGAGAGGGCTCTCTGGGGGTGAACGGGGAGTTCAGTCTATAGGCCCTGACTGCTGAATTCACTGACAAAGGGGCCAGTTACCATGGCAGGTTTTGTGGCCCACTGGGAACTGGACTCGGACTCCTCCATCGCATTCCATAGGCCATGGCTGAGCAAACACCCACTGCAGCTCCTTGACCCCTTTTGCAATTCAGGGTATCACAGAACTGCAGGGTTGTGTCTAATCTCGCCCCCCTGCCCGTGATTAATTCACTTGCTGGGAAATTTAGAGGCATATTTCCTAGATGAAATGAAAACGAGGCGCACAACCAGCAGCTGTTCCATTAACGCCGAATGCATTGGAGGAAACAAACATCCCTGAGACCCTCTTTCTTCTAGTTCAAAGCCCCCGCCCTGCAGAGGTGTGAGCGTGCAGGCGTGGAGTGTTTTACCCCAGCAGCAACCCTCAGAAGCCAGGCTCACCAGCTGGTGAATCTCCTCTGTAAGTTCAGCATTTCATTCTTGGGCTTAGTTCCCACTGAGACACCTGAGAGAAGGAAAAACCTCTGGCTCTGGGCTGCTCAGAGCCGTGAGTAGGTGATGGCTTTCGTTGGTACTGGCATCTGGGCTCTGCAGGGCATGGGTAACCCTGGCCAGCCGTTGTCAGCTGTATAAATAATTTGCAGACGTCTAATGATTTTTCTATTTGTCTCTGACAAGCCGTGAAATCTGACATTGTTGCTGTGACTAACCCGTGAAATTCACTGGACTTGTCTGCTCTTGGTGCCATGTCTGGGGCCCAGCAGGTCGGCGTTTTCTCTTTGTCTATTCCCAGCTAGCATTTGGTCACCATCAGCATCTCTCACTCTGCATGGACTCCAGGGACCCTTCTCCCCTTACTGCCAATCTCTGGCAGCCAGCGGGAGCTACAAACACTCTGGGGGGACCAGACATCCAGCCCCTTCATGGCTGTAATTCCTCTCGCTCACCTGCCCAGAGAAGGAGGCGTGAAAGGGCAGCCTGCAGTCTGAAGTGCTAATGGCCGTCAGTTTAACGCTCAGTTAGGGCTTCCTGTATGTTAGGCTGTTCCACCCTTTGGGGACTCTGTTGCATCAAGGCACCTGTAGCCTGCATCAGTGTTTAAAGCGAGGGGGGGTGCGCTCTGATTTGCACTGAAGTTGCAGTAGATTCTCCCAGTATCTGTAGTCTCCATGCCTGGTGTCCCCAGCAGGAAATGAGGAGGATCTGGATTTGCCTCAGAGGAGGGGGTTTCGGGTTAGTTAATGCTGGACCATGGCTTTGAACATGATAAAGTGCTGCTGGATGTTCCTGGAGAGAGGCAGGACAGTGTGGTCTAGTGGATAGAGATGGACCTGGCTTCTATTCTTGTGTCTGCCACTGGCCTTCTGGCTGAGCTTTTCATAGACCCCCAAGCCCAGAAGGGCCCACTGTGAACATCTGGTCTGACGCCCGGTATCACACAGGCCAGAGACTGCCCCCAAATCCTTCCCAGAGCAGAGCGTTAGTTAAAAAACAACGAAATGCATCCAGTCTTGAGTTCAAAACTGCCAGTGATGGAGAATCCACCATGACCCTTGGCAGATAGTTCCAGCGCTGAATTACTCTCACCGCTAATAGTTTACATCTTTTTTTCATCTGAATTTGTCTAGCTTCAACTTCCTGCCACACTGGCTCGGGTTAGACCTTTCTCAGCTAGAGCAAAGAGCCCATTAGTAAATATTTGTTCCCCATGTAGGTACTTGCAGACTATGATCAAGTCACCCCTGAACCTTCTCTTTGTTAAGCTAAACAGCTTGAGCTCCTGGTGTCTCTCACTGTAAGACATGCTTTCTAATCCTCTTAACATTCTTGTGGCTCTTCTCTGAATCCTCTCCGGTTTGTCACCATCCTTCTTGAATTGTTGGCACCAGAACCAGAACAGTATTTCAGCAAGAGGCACACCAGTGCCAGATACATATATAAAAAACCCTCTCGACTCCTACTTAAGATTTTCCTGTTTATCGATCCCAGGATCACAGTAGCTCTTTTGGCCACAGCATCCCATCGAGAGCTCATGTTCAGCTGATTGTCCACCATGACTCACCAAATCTTTTTCAGCATCACTGCTTCCCAGGATAGAGTCCCCCAGCCTGTAAGCATGGCCTGCGCTCTTTGTTCCTAGGTGTCACGGAGTGTGGGGAAGTACGGTCCTGCACTCCTCTTCCTGGTACTCACAGTGATTCTCAGCCAGCCAGTAAAGCAGAAGGTTTATTGGACAACAGGAACACAGGTTACAGCAGAGCTTGCAGGCACAGTCAGGACCCCTCAATCGAGTCCTTCTGGGGTTTCAGGGTGCTTGGATCCCAGCCTAGGATACCCTGAATTCCCCCCACATAGCCCCAAGATGAAACTGAAACCAAACCCCCTACAGCTGGCCCCTTCCTTTGTCTAGCTTCCCGGGCAAAAGTGTTGACCTCCCACCCTCCTTGCCTAGCTCAGGTTACAGGCTCAGGTATAGTCCATCCCCTAAAGTCATCCCCTGCTCTTCCATCCCCCATGCAGACAGCCCCTACTGCATCACACTAGGTGTTTAGGTTTACATTTAGCCATATTAAAATCCAGATTGTTTGTTCCTGCTCAGATACTGAGCAATCCGGATCGCTCTGAATCAGTGACCTGTCCTCTTCATTATTTACCACGCCCCAATTTTTGTCTCATTTGTAAACTTTGCCAGTGATGATTTTGTATTTTCTTCCAGATCATTGTTAAAAATATTAAATCGCATAGGGCCAAGAACTGTTCCCTGCCTGACATCACTGGAAACACACCTGCTTGATGGCAATTCCCCATTTACAGTTATATTTTGAGACTTGTCAGTTGTCCAGTTTTTAATCCATTTAATGTGTGCCATGTTAATTGTACATGTTTTAGTTTGTTAATTAAAATTTTGTGTGATACCAAGTGAAACTCCTTACAGAAGTCTAAGTATAATACATCAGCACTATTATCTTTATCCACCAAACTTGTAAACTCTTCATCAAAAGATAGTTAATTTGACAGGATCTATTTTCCATTAAGCCATGTTGATTTGCATTACTATCCTTTAATTATTTATTAATCAAGTCCTGAATCAGCCACTCCATTATCTTGCCTAGGATGGGTGTCAGGCTTTCCATTTGCCTTTTTAAAAATTGACACAACATTAACATTCTTCCAGTCTTCTGGAACTTCCCCAGCACTCCAAGTCTTATTGAAAATCACAGTTAGTGGTCCAGTGAACTCCTCCTTGGCCAGATCTTTTAAAACTCTTGGATGCAAGTTATCTGGACCTGCTGATTTTAAAATGTCTAGTTTTAGTATTTGTCTAGTGTTTAAGAACTTCCAGAGATACGAGTGGAATGGAAAGAGTGTTATGCCCATATGATGAGACTATATCATCTATTTTTAACTCAAATACAGAACAGAAATATTTATTAAACACTTGTGCCTTTTCTGCATTATAATAGATAATTCTAGTATTTCCATCTAATTATGGACCAATACCATTGTCAGGATTCTTTTTGTTCGTAGTATATTTTAAAAACTTGGCCACTGAATTCTTCTCATGTCCCTTTGCTTCCCTTATCAATTGTCTACAATTCCTAACTTGGGCAGTTCACTTTGCTGTGCCTCAGTTTCCCCATTTGTAAAATGGGGTTAGATCTAATGACCTTTGTAAAGCACTTTGAGATCTATGGATGAAAATCACTAGATAAAATCTAGGTATTGATATTATCATGGGGAAGATCCTTCCTCTGTGGTCATGGAGTGTCCCCTGGCAGTGTAACTAGCATGATTCTGCTGTTCAAAGGGACACGCATACAGTTTGGGAACAGGATGGAGTTCAGCACTGGAGGAGCTCTCTGTATGGTAGCATGCAGGTGCTGAGGAGGACAGATGGCAGATGGCTGCTATAACACTGACTTGTCCCACAGTCAGGGTGGGAGTGGTGGCTGTAGGAATTCCTCTCTCCTGTACATGTCACTCAGCTCAGGACCAAGGCCCCATGAAAACGAGTCCCCTTCACCTTTAATGGCTGAAAGAAATCCCAACCCTGCTTAAGGACTTCAAAGCAGCTATTTCTGGCATGCAAGTGCAATCGATTTCTGATGCTGTGCCCTCTCATATGCCTGCTAAGGGCTGCCTTTGCAAAGCACGCAAGGCACAGATGGCTGAGCAGGAACAGGCAGCCTCCTTGCATGTAAAATAGTGCCAGCTTTGTTAAAAAGAAGCCAAGTCAGATGCTCTGCATTTCTGCTGTAGAGACACAACTGTCGTGTTCAACGTGCTTGCCTCAGGCAGACTTTGGCTGTGACCACAGAGGCAGGTGAGGAAAGGACCATCTTCAGACCTCAGGGGGCGGGTTGCTTCTGGGCAAGGTGGGCAGGACTTTGGGGCAGCTGTCTGGGACAGGGGAGAGATTCAGCTGGTGGGAAAATAGGAGAAAGTTGAAGCCAGTCAGTAGTGGCCTGGAGACAGCACAACATGCAGAGGGCTGGAAGGCTGGGCTCAGTTCAGGCCCAGCAGAGGGGTGGGGAGCTCAGTCTCTCCTGTCACTCTACGTCAGTCCCCAACCCTCAGGAGTAGACTGGAGGCCCTGGGGTCAAGTGCCTCCTTCCCTCCTTGCTCTAAGGAAGAGTGCCCTTGTGAGAGGTCTCTGAGGGTGGAGATGAGGAATTCTGTGTGGAGTGTAGGGAGGGGAGTTCCTAGTGACCCTCAAGGGATGAGTGAAAAAACTGCTTTCCTTTCTATTACATATATTACGGCCATTACCTTTTATGCAGAAATTGGGCTTTGGTCACTGGTGAATGGCTCTGGGAATCCCCCAATGCATTATGCTACATCTGCCTTGTTCGCTGTGGGGGAGGGCGCCCCTTTGCAGAGGGGCCAGCACAAAGCTTAGCCCCCAATTAACTCCCGTGTATGCCCCTACGATTCCTTTCTGCAGCACAGCAAATGAAGCCATTGCCAGGCTGCAGTGGCTGAACTCAGAGAAGCATTCAGAAGGCTTAGGCATGTATGGCAGTGCAAGGACATGGTGTCACGGAGTCGCCAGGCGATGCTCTGCAACTGCTCCCTACAAAGCCAGTCAGGACTTTGGGGAGCCTCCTCTCCTTTGGAGCAGACTGTCTTCAGGGCAGGGGGCAAGAAGCTCACACGGCTTCACCTTCCTGGGTCTGACCTTGGAGCATTCAGCCCCTCCGTGCGCTTCCCACAGCAAGTCCGCCCAGGTGGGGTCTTGGGGAAGCCAGAGGGTCCTGCCGCCCCCCTCCTCCCACTTCCCAGTCAGACGTGACTCTCAGCCAGCCAGTAAAACAGAGGTTTATGTAGATGATAGGAACACAGTCCAAACCAGGTCTTGCCGGTACAGACAACAAGACCCCTTTCGTTCGGTCCATCTGGGACCCCCAGGGAGGCCACTGCCCCATTGGGAAACCCAAGCCCCCTTGAGGCGCCTGTCTCCATTTCCCAGCCAGCTTCAAAATGAAACTCCCCCCAGCCTCTCACTCAGCCTTCCCCTGGCTCCTCCCCCAGCCTTTGTGTCCTTTGTCCAGTTTCCCTGGGCAGAGGTGTCACCTGGCCTTCAACTCCCCTCCTGGGGTCTCAGGTTACGTGCTCAGGTATCCTCCCTTCGCCAAGGCAGGCTGTCCCAACTCCCCTGCAACCTTCCCAGGTCAATACTCCTCACTCAGCATTCACATAACACAGCAAGAACGTTCCCACTTCGTCACACATGGCCCGAACTCTCTAGTGTGGAGACACTCTGGGATGGGCATTGCTTCACTCGGATAGCGGGAGGGTAACCTGCTAGGTGCAGGCACACAAGGGTGGTTTGGGGAATTATCACAACATGCCTGTAAAGTCCATAGCCTGATCCGTGCTCAACCCTAACTCCCGTTCAGCGTCGTTTGAGCTGGGACTTGCCATTGCTTTAAACCCTCAGAATATCAGGTACATCGAATTCTTTACAGTGATGCTCTGGCCTTGGAAGATAAATAGTGCTAAGCATTAGCCATCCATAGATCTCAAAGCACTTTGCAAAGCTGAGTCAGTCTCTTTCTCCCCATTGTACAGTGAGGGCCTTGTACCGCTCTTTTGAGCTTGGATTACAATATAGGTCGATTTGCCCTGAAGCAGAGTATCACCAAGGAAACAGACAGTTCCCCCATTCTGAGGCTCAACCACATGCCCTGACTCCCAAACCGCCAGGGCACTCTTCGCATGCATAAACAGGGAAATCTTGAGTAGGAGGAGTAAAGAAGTTATTTTATCTTTATATTTAACACTGGTGTGGCCACTGCTGGGCTTCTGTGGCCAGTTCTGGTGCCCACAATTCAAGGAGGATGTTGGTCAATTGAAGAGAGTTCAGAAAAGAGCCATGTGAATGATTAACGGTTTGGAAAACATGCCTTGAAGTGACAGACTCAAGGAGCAAAATCTATTTAGCTTAACAGAGAGAAAGTTCAGAGGTGACTTTATCACAGTCTGGAAGTACCTACATGGGGAACAAATATTTAGTAATGGACTCTTCGCTCTAGCAGAGAAAGATCTAACACAATCTAACGGCTGGAAGTTGAAGCCAGACAGATTCAGACAGGAAATAAGGTATACATATCTTGTGGTGAGGGTAATTAACCGTTGGAACAATTTACCATGGTCGTGGTGGATTTTCCATCCCTGCCCATTTTAAAATCAAGATGGGATGTTTTTCTAAAAGATCTGCTTAGGAATTATTTGGGGGCAAGTCTTTGGCCTGTGTGGCTGGTATTGGAGATCAGATTAGACGATCACAATGGTCCCTTCCAGCCTTGGAATCTACAAATCTAAGTTGGAAGGTCAACGTTCCCAAAGTCACACCACCCTTCCTGTAGCTCTTCTAGTCTGAGCACCATGCGAAGGGAGGGGGAAGTGGAGCTGGAGTTAATCCAGGAATGCTGGAACCTCAGTAGAAATGGGGAACCATGAGGCCCCATCCCTCTCCATGGCCCTGCCCCCTGCTGCTCTTCTTCCCTCTCAGGCCCCACTCCCAGCCAGGCTGGAAGCCATAACCAGGTCATGATAAGAGCTGCCCATTGTGGGGAGCTCCAGACCCTCCACCTGCCCTGGGCAGGGAGGTCAGGGGGCCCAAGAGCAGCCCCAACCCATGTCCCCTCCCCCTGGGATGCTCTGCCCTGGGCAGGTGGAGGGTCTGGGGCTCCCCACAGTGACCCAGGCTCCCTGGGTAACTCTTACCACGGCCCTTTTTAAAAGTGGGGTGCCATTGCCCCCCTGGTTCTGGAGCCCCTAAGTTAACCCCTTGTTCCCCAGGAACTAGCCAGTGCTACTGTGCCTTATCTCATAGACTCATAGACTTTAAGGTCAGAAAGGAAAATTAAGATCATCTAGTCTGACCTCCTGAACAATGCAGGCCACAGAATCTCACCCATCCACTCCTATAACAACCTCCTAACCTATGTCTGAGTTATTGAAGTCCTCAGATTGTGGTTTGAAGACCTCAAGCTGCAGAGAATCCTCCAGCAAGTGACCTGTGCCCCATGCTTGCAGAGGAAGGCGAAAAACCTCCAGGGCCTCTGTCAATCTGCTCTGGAGAAAAATTCCTTCCTGACCCCAAATATGGCGATCAGCTAAACCCTGAGCATGTGGGCAAGACTCACCAGCCAGCACCCAGGAAAGATTCTCTGTAGTGACTCAGATCGCACCCCATCTAACATCCCATCACAGACCATTGGGCTTACTTACCTGCTGATAATCAAAGATCAGTTGCCAAATGAATTGCCAGAATTAGGCTATCCCATCATACCATCCCCTCCATAAACTTATCAAGCTTAGTCTTGACGCCAGATGTGTCTTTTGCCCCCACTACAAAGGGAGGGGTTATTTTACGTAGGTTCATAGATTCCAAAGCCAGAAGGGACCATTGTGATCATCTAGTCAGACCCCCAGGATAGCACATGTCCTGTGCTAGTTAGTGTGCCGCAGTGCTGCCGTAAACACTCAAACTCCTTTGGGCTGGCTCAGAACCCTGTCCTTCCTGGGCACTGTGCGAATCAGGGGCTGTGAGCTCCCGAAATCCAGAGTCTGGGGCACATGGGCACGTGCTGTAGTCTGGAGCATTTGCCCTCTAAAAGGTTTGTCAGCCTCATCTAGAAACCATGGGAATCCCTGGTTCATGTTCTCCAAGAGGCCCAGGATCCTCCACCAGAATCTCTTGATCTGTCTCTACCCTTCTGTCTTATGTATCAAGCCCAGTGATAATTGGTTCTGCTTGGGCCACTCCCTTCTTTTATGGGCAGGGAAAGTGCAGCTGGCCAGTGGCTGCAGCTGGAAGGAGAGAGGCAGACTATGGGGGACTTTTGCTCTGATGTAACATGACCATTGGGGAGCCCTCTGCATCTACATAAAGCACCTCCCATTCGCTGAACTTGAAACTGGGGCATTTAAATTGAATCCAAGGAAACAGATGTAACCAAAATCTAGCTTGAAGGAACTGATCACATCTGTCTCTCCCTCTGCCTCTCTCTGAGCCAAACTCTTCCCCAGGATGTGCTGGCTCCGGGCCCATGAACCTCACTGGGAGTTGTGCAGGTGTATTGGGGGGCAGATTTTGGTCCTCCAGTTTTTCTTTCTGCTGCTATATACCTGTGTTAAAGGAGGAAGGCTGAGTATGCTGGACTCGCTCAAGGTCAGTGCTGACTTGCTGCAAAGTGAGAGTAATTCTACGCTCCTACCCTGGGGGAATCGAATGGCAGAGGATCAATAAAGAATTGGCCCTCGCTGCCTGGGACTGGAGATGTGTCTGCATAGAACAGCATGTTTCCATTTGAGAGATGAGAGGAGTGCAGAATCCTCACACAGCTGAGCTCTCCCCTGTCTTGCAGAGGCAGAAGCTCTTTGAGAATGCACACTTGAAATTCAGGCTCATCCCAGGAGCCTCCTGTCCCTCTGCGTGTCACTGCTTGCTTTTCATCAGTGCCATGTTCTTTCAGAACAGACCATCTCAATTCCCCGCCAAGTGTCAGGTTTCCTCAGGAGGCTGCTTTTCAAAGGGCTTTGGGAGGTGAAATTTGGAGGAACTTTGGCAAATCAATTCTATCAGGAGAATAAAGATTTTGTGAATAGAAATGATTTTTTTGTGCAGTCCTTTAATTCCATCGCTGTTCTCTCCCTGGATTGCCAAACACGTGCTGCCGTTCAGTGCTGAGGCCAGCTGAAAAGTCTCACATCACCTCGCTGTCCCATCTGACAGTGCCAAGGCTGTCAGGCGTACTGTCATTGCTTGCCAGCATTCCTAATCCCCCTCGCTAGGTGGAGAGGGGATTGGCCGAGAGGCTCCATCAAGGAGTAAAGTTCTTTAGTTAGCTGTGGAGCCCAGCTGGCCTGTGCAGCAGCATGACCAGCGAGACTCCTGGGCTCAAGGCTGACCCACAGCAACATGGAGCAGCTTCTTGTAGCATTTGCCAGAAGGGGTGTAATGGCTTTTGGGTTCCTCAGCTGGATGTGTGCAGGTCAAGGGGAAAGGGGCACAAGGGAATACAGTAACAGGCTGACTCCAGGACTATGTCTCATTGCTTGGAGATCAGTGATCAATGTCCAGCTAAATCAATGCACTTGCTGGCTAGAGGCTGGGGTAAGATATTTGACTCCATGTATTTTTTTCTCCTTTGGCTGGAAACTGTAATGATATTAATACCAATCCCACGTGACAGGTAGCCACAGCGCTCCATGAGGTAGCCACAGCGCTCCATGAGGTAGCCACAGCGCTCCATGAACATGAGCCAATGTCTGTGTACCTTGTACAGGGACATCTCTTTAACCCCTCCCCAGGTGGGGTCTAACACTCGTACCAAGTACTGTGAAAGCCCGTGCAAGCAAATCGGGTGGAGGGTTTATTTAATGTATGGCAGGAACGAGGCTGTCTGTCATGTGTAGGCACCTCGCCCGCTGTGCCCTGCTTCCTGCCAGCATCACAGAGCCTGTTAGACCCAGTGAGATCTGACCCACTTCAAACAGCCCCTCGTGCTGTGCTCCGAAGCTTTTGTGTCTGCGAGTCTCTCTAGTGCTGCGCTCCCAGATGGCTTTACAGAGCTGCCATTATTAGCCAGGGTCTGAAAGCATCTCATCTGCTCCCAGCCGCTAGCCCAGCTCCAGAAACATTATCTCCAGTTGTCAGCAGATCCAGAGAGGAAAGAGCCACCCCTCTGCAGTCTGTCCTTCTGGGCTGCTGGAAGAGAGGGGAGGGGAAGGCTGGAAGATAGAGCCAGGGGGCAGACAGCGGAGAGGGGAAAGGGAGAGCAAGCAAGAGGGATCCATCTCAAGTTATAGTTACCAGAGAGAATTAAAATCCCCAGAGGGTTGACTCCTGGCCAGTGTTGTGCCAGGGCACAAGGATGGTGCCTGGAGGGTCCCTGCTTTGTCAGGATCTCTGTGAGGTCTCAGTGCTAGCAGGCATACCCAGCTGCAATTCCCTACAGCCTCAAGACGTTGTGGCCTGCCAGCAAGGGTTGAATCCAGCCTTCCAGCCAGCTGTGGGCACATGCTGCTTCTGATCAGAGCAGCAGCTTCATGTCCCACAGGCCTCCCTGGGGAATCTTACCATGTCCAAGCACAGAGGAGGACCTGACGATGCCCCTGCGCCTTGTTGCAGTGCTGACCAGCCTGGAATGGCCTGAGGTACACACAATGCAGAGCCTCCAGGAGCTGCGAGCACGGACACATTTAATGTGCAGGTAAATGAGTCTTGCTCCTCCAGTGGATCCAGACTAACACGGCTGCTCCCTGAGACTTGCTCCCCCAGCCACTGAAGTCTAGTTTGTCACATGCTGCTGAGCCCGCAGCCGTTCTCCCTGGCTGGGTCTGGCTGCCCCTTTACAACAGCAGTGCCCATGTAGCTGAGCCAGAGCCGCCCTGCGTCAGTGCCCCAGTCGTACGCGGGTGGTAACAGCATGTCTCCCTTCAGCCACGGCCCCTGCCCTCTCCCAGACAGCAAACCCCTGTCCCCCCTGCGTTCTCTGCTCACCCACTTGTGTCTGGCTCAGGTGAATGTTAGGCCCCCGGCCCTCAGCACTTACTGCAACGTGGCAAGTGGCAGCAGAGTTCACTGGCGGTTTGATCACAGGAGCCGATTTCCTGTTGGCGTTTGGCTTATTTGCATCATGGCAGCATCTAGTAGTTGTGGCTCTGGGCTGGCCCGAAGAGCGAACCGTCTGCCTTGGGAATGGCGTCCTCACTGCCTCCTTTGCTCTTCTCAGGGCTCTCAGCATCTCAGATCATCTTTTCCTCCCAACCTGGCTGGTCCCCCAGCCTGATCCTGCAGATAAACCATTTGTTACCTTGGATTTATGACATCACAGCTTTCATGGTGAGGTCCCAACCTCACTTTGGGGCTGCTTGGTAAGAGCCTATGGGCTTGGAGGGAAGGTCGCTGATGGAAACACCCTAACCTCTCCTCTCCCTGCTCCTACTGCGCTCTGCCCTCTCAGATTCTAAGCCCCATCTGCCTCCCCTCCTCCATTTGCTGCCTCTCTCGTCGTCTGCACGCTGTGCAGAGCTTCTTGAGATCACCCCAGAATTGTGCTGATTGTCCCATCCCTGCCCACTTCCCTCTGGACAGCCCAGCTTCTTCCTCCAGATCAGTTCCTATGGGGTCAGTCTCCTCAGTCTTCACTTCTCTCCTTGTCCTCTCTTCCCTGGCCTGGCTCTGCCCAGGATCTTACCAGACAAAATGGATGATCTTTCCTCCTGCTCCATGTCCTACCCCCATGGTCTCACCCTCCCTCGTCTCCAGCTCTCCCTCCCACCCTGGCCCCGAGCCTTGGCTCCTCTCTCTGCCCACGTGGGCACTCGTGACGCCCCCTCCCTGCAGTCTACCTGCCTTGGTAGCTGTTGTCCCAGGCCTCTGCTACCTAGACTCCTCTCCTCTTGTGCCTCCCTCACTTGCCCTGCCCACTGGCTGTTTGTTCTCCACAGCTACCTCGGCTGCTAATGACCCCTTCTCAGTGACACCAAAGGAACATTTCTCCCTCCTTGTCCTTTCCGCTCTGTCTGCTGCGGATCTCTTGCTCTCCCACATCCTCTCCTCACCCTCATCTCTCCCCCAATGCCCCCACCAGGGTCTAGCGTCAGTCCTCTCCTTTCTCTCTGGACGGCCTTATTCCACTGGCGTAGTTTGACTTCTGTATTTAGGGGGTGGAGGGGCTCCAGTCAAGTCAACTGGGCTGCACATGGTGGGGAGGGATTTCTTGCCATCTCACAGGGGCACCATTGCAGATTTTCCAGGAGGGATGGGGGAGGAGGACTTTAACCGTGATTCCAGGGGCTACTTGGGCAACTGAAAACTCTTTTTTTTTTTTTTTTTCCAGATAATAACTTAGAATTCTTCGAGAGAGATGTCCCTGTGGGTGCTCCACTTCAGCGCCTTCGATCAGAGATTTCTACAGCAGTACCCCTAAGGGCTGTGCACGCGCAGTGCCTACCTCTCGAGCTGTCAGTGTTAGAATAACGTGTGCACAGCCCAGGCTCCACAGTTGCTTCTCTACCATCCCCAGCTAGCGAGGGAGTTCAGTAGTGCTCTTGAGTTTAGCTACTTACTTTGTTTCTCAGTTAGTTAGATAGTTTTTAGTCATTAGAGTTACTGTTTAGATAAGTTACATTAACTGTTACATTTATTTCTTAAAATCGAACAAACAAAAACTTCCCCGGTTACGGACATGCCTGGCTCCCCAGGCTTCAAGAGATGCACCTCCTGTAATGATGCCATCCCAATCTTGGAGGGGCATTCCCAGTGTGTACGCTGTTTGGGGGAGTCTCATGTACCCCCAAAATGCATCCACTGTACCAAATTGAAAGTGCGGACCCAAGAGCTGCTATGGTGCCGAGAATACAAGCGGTGGCACTGCAGCACTGTCCTTTGATCATGTGGCGCTGCTTTCGCAGCTGCCACTCTCAGCACCGAGCCTCCCGAGGTCTCCAGTCTCCCTTGCAGGGGCACCTACTCCGCAGAGCCAGCTTGCACCCCTGGGGCACCCCTCAGTGCATCAGCAGATGCCCCAGCAGACTCTGCCTCCACCAGCTACAGCGGCACCAACTTCTGGTCAGTCAGGTCCACCGCAGGTTTTACCGCCAGAGGAATTAAGGGTGTCCCATGCTCCTGAGTCTCCTCTTCTCGGCACCAGTCTATCACCAAGATCTTTAGCACCCTACCTTCAGTACTCCCCTACCACTTCAAGCCCCTCCAATGAAGTGTGGGAGGAGGAGGAGGAATATGATGACCAGATGTTTTCCTCTCAATACTCTCCCTAAATTCAGTGACCTACAACTGGGAGACGCATTACAGCACAATCTCCATCTCCTCAAGGCTACCCACACTGGTATGGCAATCCCTGGATGGGACCACATATGCCCCCCCCCCCGGCCCTCTTCCAGGGCAATGACCACACTGGGGTCCATGGACCTACAACACACCACTCTCAGGTGTTCCGCGGGCTGCCCAGAGGAAAGCTGTCAGACCCTCCCCACTGCCGGTTTACACTGAAACTCAAACAAGACCTGAAGTGGCCGCCACCCCTACAGAGGACACTGTCCTGCACACCTCCGCTACCGCGATAACACCACAAGATGCCATGGGACCCCCACCACCTCCCACTAGTGATGAGCTCAGTCACTTTCAAGAGTTGTTTCAGAGACTAGCAGAAGAGGTCAAGATGACCCTGGAGGACGTACCTGAAATACACCACGAGCTTATCGACATCCTGCAAGCGACAACCTCCTCCAAAATAGCCCTACCAATTAATGGGGCCATTATGGGACCTGCTAAAACTATTTGGCAGACCCCAGCTACAATAGCACCCACTAGCAAGAAACTGGACCACAAATATTTTGTCCCATCTAAAGGTTCTGAGTTTCTGTTTACACATCCGTCACCTAATTCACTAGTGGTTGATGCGGCCAATCAGAAAAACAAATACTGCACTTCCGATCCACTCCATTGGACAAAGATAACAAGAGACTGGACTCCTTCGACTGCAAAGTGCATTTTTCTTCCTCTTTGCAATTTAGAATAGCAAACTATTTGGTGCTCTTAGCAAACTGTGACCACAAAAATTATGCTAAGGTAATGCAATTTATTGATCATGTGTTGGAGGATTAGCGAAAACAGTTTAAAGCAGTGGTGTCTGAGAGCCAATTGATCTCCCACACAGCTCTTCAAGACACCCTCAATGCTGCGGACGCAGCAGCCAGATCTACAGCCAGGGTCGTCATCATGGTTTGCTTCTTCCTCCTTTCCAAAGGAGATACAGAATATGGTCGAAGATGTCCCCTTTGATGGAGACAAGCTCTTCACCCCTACAACCACTGAAGGACTCATGTGCCAGACTCTGATCCTTAGCATCCAAACACCTGCCTCAAAGAAGAGAGAATGTAGATGTCAGCCATACCAACAACTGCGTTACCATACCTTTGCACAACATCCACCTTTTAAGACAATATGATACACAACAACAACGACATAGGCCCAGGGACCAACAATGTCGCCCTCCACAAACAACGGCAACTCACCCTCCTAACCCAAATAAACAAATTTGAAGTCTTGGTCAAGGGTCTAGAAAACATCGCACCCTCTCCAGAGCCAACTCCGCCCAACTATTTCTTTGGATACTCTTTGTGTTGGTTCCTGGCCAACTGGAAAACCCTCACTACCAGGGGCAGCTTTAGGCACCAGCAAAGCAAGGACCTGCTTGGGGCAGCCCATTTGCAGGTGCGGCAGGGATCCAGCATGGGAGCTGAGAACCAACAGGGAGCCCTGGGAGCTGTAGTTCCTTGGTTAGCTCCCTGCCTATAGAGCCAGCCCTGGAGCAGGGAAAGAACTACATTTCCCAGCATTCCCTTGGCCACTACCAACTGGAAAGGAAGGAGGGGGACCTCATGCGGCAGTGTGCGGTGAGTGGAGAGTTGCAGTATGAATGATAGGGAGACCATAATTTTAATAATTTGATAATTGGAGATATACCAATCTCCTAGAACTGGAAGGGATCTCAAAAGGTCATCGAGTCCAACCCCCTGCCTTCACTAGCAGGACCAAGTATTGATTTTTATTTTATATTTTATTTTTATATTTTAACATTCAAAAACCAGGACACTCCATGGGGAGGGAAGCCCCACCCTGCCACCATCCACTCCCTCTGACTGCCCCCCACAGAAACCTCAACCCATCCAACTCCCCCTCCATCCCCAGATCACCCCCTCCCGGGACCTCTGCCCCTAAAACTGCCCCCCCAGGACCTCACCTCATTTAAGCGCCGCTGCTCCTTGTCCCCAGATTGCCCCCGCCAGGACCCCTGCTGCTTAACTTGTCCCCTTGGACCCCACCCCCTATCCTAAGCCGCCCTTCTCCTTCTCCCAGCTTGCCCCCCCTGAGACCCCCCACAACTTCCCCCCATGACCCCACCCCCTACCTGTCCCCTGACAAATCCCTGGGACTCCCCTACCTATCCAACCACTGCCTGTCCCCGGACTGTTACCGCCCCGAACCCCGACCCATCTAACACCCCCTTCTCCCTGCCCCTGGACGCCCCCCCAGAACCCGCTACCCTCTCCAAATCCCCCAACCCCCTTACCGTGCCACTCAGCACCAGCGTTGTCTGGCTCCGCACGCAGCCAGACACGCTACTGCATACATGCTGCTGTGCTCCCCCGCGGAGCACAGCCCCCCCCCCCTTCCCTCACACACAACACACATAGCACTTGCCTTCCAGATTTGAACACCTCAAAATTCAGGAGTGCTCAAGCTCAGTTGGGTGCAGCTGTTACTTCATTGGCTCCCAAATCAAAGTACACTGATTCACGTAACTTGCTGTAGAAAAAGTGGGATGAAAATTGAGCAAGAAATGCTTATTAGGACTGGAATTGCTATTTTTAAACAGCCATTTGCCTCTTTGTTTGTTTTAAAAGGCAGACAGTGATATTGCACTGGCAAATTCCCATAGAACAAAGAGTGGAACAAAAGAATAACAAAGGCACCTCAACTTTCCTGTCTTATGGAGGACAGTCTATTTATTAATCTGCATCCAGATACCCTCCCAGTCACACAAATGAAAAATTGTTTCCACTTTACTGCAGCGGTCTGTACCATATGGGAACCAGTCCTGTCTGTGTTTGTTTGCACATTCCAAAAATTCCTGCTGAGATGACCCAACCTGGGAGTGAGTACCAGTGACCCAGGGCTGTGCAGAAGCTGGGTTGCAGGTAGGAGAGGGGAGAGCCCAGGGCTGGGGAGGCAGGAGTGTGTGTTGTGGGGTATGGGAGGGGAGAAAAGGGGGGAAGCCAGTGCTGGGGCTTGCAGGGGGCGTGAGCCCAGGGCTGGGGCCACAGTGGGAATGTGTGTTGAGAGCACTGGTGGGGGGGAAAGGGTTAAGCCCAGCGCTGGGCGGCAGGGGGTGTGGGGGAGGAGAACCTAGGGCATGGGCAGCAGGGAGTGAGGGGGAGCTAGGGTGGGATGGGGGGCAGCCAAAAAATTTTTTGCTTGGGACGGCAAAAAACCTAGAGCCGGCCCTGATTACTACAGACAAGATGGGTCCTGGCAGTTATCAGATCGGGTTATGCCATCCCCTTCCTCTCCTTACCTCCCACCCGATCCCTCTTTAGGGACCTCTCTCATGAACAGTTGCTCTGTCAGGAGGTACAACCCCTCATACAGCTCTGAGCAATAGGAGGTACCCCCTCCACACAGAGGAAAAGTGTTTTACTCCCACTACGTCTTGATAGAAAGAAAAATGGTGGTTGGCACCTATCCTCGATCTTCGATGTTTGAACAAGTTTGTCAAGAAACAGAAATTCCGGATGGTTATTCTCCCAATGACAATTGCAATGCTGAAGCAAAGAGATTGGTTTTCAACCCTTGACCTCCAAGATGCATATTTCCATGTCTCTATCCTCCCTGCCCATTGATGTTTCCTCAGGTTTGTTGTGGGAGCACAGCACTACCAATACAGAGTCCCTTTTGGCCTCTCCACTGCACCACGTGTCTCCTCCAAGGTGCTAGCAGTTGTAATAGCACATCTCAGAAAAAATGGGATCCTCATTTCCTTACCTGGTTGTCTCCTCACGTCTCCCACTCAGTTAGAAGCGAACCACGCCACTCTTGCAACCCTTCACTGCTTCTGCGCCTTGGGTCTGCAAATAAACAAAAACAAATCTGCCTTAAAACCTACCCAACAAATCGACTTCGTCGACGCCCACCTTGATTCCACCACCGCTCTTGCATCTCTTCCCCAGGACAGATTCCACACAGTGGGCAACCTTATAACCCAGGTACTTGCCAGCCCACAGACTACAGTCCGAGACTCCCTACAGCTCTTAGGACATATGGCCACTTGCACATTTGTGGTTGCAAATGCTTTCCTGTACATGCGATACTTTCAGGGTTGGCTAGCCATGGTATACAAACCAAACAGGCACCGGCTGAACAAGTTACTAACTATTCCCCAGAAAGTCAAGGGCTCACTTCTGTGGTGGACCTCTCCCATCAACCTCTGCACCAGGATTCCCTTCCAACAAGATCTCCCTTCAGTTACCGTCACCACAGATGCATCCCTCACAGGATGAGGAGCACACATCGGCCACCTCACCGCTCAGGGTCTCTGGACCACTTCAGAAACCAAGCTCCACACAAATTTGCTAGAGCTCAGGGCCATACACAAAGGCTGCTTCCACTTCCTTCCCATTATCCAAAACCACTGAATTCGAATCATGAAAGACAACATTGCATGCATGTTTTATGTCAACAGACCAGGGGAGCTCAGTCACACTCCCTCTGCACAGAGGCAGTAAAACTTTGGAACTGGTGCCTTCAATACAATATCCATGTCTCCGTCTCATACCTGCCAGGTTCTCAGAATACCACCGCAGACGAGCTCAGCCGATCGTTCCCCATACAGCACAAGTGGGAATTCAACACCATTCTTTCCAACATTTTCCAGGCCTGGGGTTATCCCCAACTGGATCTGTGTGCCACAGCAATGCCTGACATTCTGCTCCAGAGCAGTCCTGGGGAAACACTTACAGGGAGACGCCTTTATGCTCCCATGGACCAAAACTGCCCCTGTTGCACAGAGTAATTCAGAAGACACAAACAGACAGAGCCAACATCATTATCATAGCCCCAGCGTAGCCCAGACAACCGTGGTACCCCTTCCTCCTGCACATGTCGGTCAAGCCGCCCATTCCCTTTCCCTCACTCAGCAACCTCCTATCACAATTCCAGGGACAACTATTTCACCCCGGCATACAACATCTCCACCTGAGGGCCTGGCTGATCAGTGGTTCTCTAATGCAGAGTTAACATGTTCAGACCAAGTGTGCACTGTCTTGCTACACAGCAGAATACACAACACGCGCACTACCTACCTGCATAAATAGAAACGGTTCGCATCTTGGTGCACTGACAAACAGACCTCTCCAGTTTCTGTTTCACTCCCACTGATACTGGATTACCTGTTACACCTTAAAACATCTGGCCTCTCTACAAGCTCATTCAAGGTGCACCTCTCGGCAATCACTGCCTTCCACCATAAGATTGACAATGTTACAGTCTTTGCCCCTCCAATCACCAAAAGATTCCTGAAGGGTAACCAGATGATATATCCAGACGTGAAACCACCTGCTGTACCTTGGAATTTACACCTGGTCCTCAAAGCCCTGATGGATGAACCCTTTGAATTGATGGCTACCTGCTCCCTTCTCCACGTATCTGTGAAGACCATCTTCCTCATAGCAATCATGTCTGCCAGACAAGTAGGAGAAAAGGGGGAGCTTAGGGTGGACCCTCCATATATCACATTCTTGCGTGATAAGGTCACACTCCACAAGCATCCAAAGTTCTTACCTAAGATACACTCTTCCTTTCACCTCAATGAGCCTATACACCTCCCAACATTTTCCCCAAAACCTCACGCTAGCACCTTTGAAATAGCAGTGCACATTCTTGATGTTCACAGAGCATTATCCTTTTACCTGGGTAGAACAAAACCATTTAGAAACCCCTCCAGACCTTTTGTCTCTGCTACTCAGCGTTCACAGGGAAATGCTATCTCTACACAGAGACTTTCCAAATGGATTGATGACTGCATACGCCTTTATTACCAACTCGGGCAAATACATCCTACATCAATTAGGACACACTCCACCAGAACTGTCTCCACCTCCACGACCTTTCTCTGTAATGTCCCACTGTCTTGACATATGCAAGGCAGCTACCTGGCATCGAACCTTACCTTCGCCAATCACTACACTCATCCACACTGTACCATCTGGCAACAGACCTGGTAGAGCTGTCTTGTCAATAGCCTTCTTGCCTCATCCAAAGTCCCAACCATCCTAAGGGATACTGCTTTTCAGTCACCTGGAGTGGAGCACCCACAGGGACATCTCTCAGAGAAGAAGAGATTACTCACCCTGTGCAGTAACTGACGTTCTTCGAGCTGAGTGTCCCTGTGGGTGCTCCACTACCCGCCCACCTCCCCTCTGCTTTGGAATTCGTAACACACTCCATTGTAGAGAAGGAACTGAGAAGCCAGGGCTGTGAATGTGCTATTCAAACCCTGACAGCTTGAGAGGCAGGCACAGCACGTGTGCAGCCCATAGGGGTACTGCTCCGATCGAAGGTACTGGGATGCACCTTGCCCTGAAGTATCAGAGGGGTAGCCGTGTTAGTCTGGATCTGTAAAAGCAGCAGAGAATCCTGTGGCACCTTATAGACTAACAGAAGTTTTGGAGCATGAGCTTTCGCGGGTGAATGCCCACTTCGTCAGATGCATGTGACGAAGTATTCATCCACGAAAGCTCATGCTCCAAAACGTCTGTTAGTCTATAAGGTGCCACAGGATTCTCTGCTGCTTGCCCTGAAGTGTAGCACCCACGGGGCACTCATCTCGAAGAACATAAGTTACTGCACAGCGTGAGTAACCTCATATCGGACAGGAGCAGTGTATCTAATTCTTAGGTAACAAAAGAAAATTAAATAAATGTTAGACCCACTCAGCTCTAATACTAATGTTTTCTGACATCTTGTGGCAAGTCACTTATGGGACACTGGTTGGGTTTTAAATTGTAATGTCTAGTCTTACTCAGATACGCTTACTGAAGTCAGAAGGGACCATCATGATCATCTAGTCTGACCCCTGCACATTGCAGGCCACAGAACCACCCCCACCCACTCCTGTACTAGACCCCTGAGCTCTGGCTGTGTCACTGAAGTCCTCAAATTATGGTTTAAAGACTTCAAGTGACAGAGAATCCACCATTTACACTAGTTTAAACCTGCACGTGACCCAGGCCCTATGCTGCAGAGAAACTGAAAAACCACCAGGGTCTTAGTCAATCTGATTGGGGGGAAAATTCCTTCCTGACCACTAATATGGTGATCAGTTAGACCCTGAGCATGTGGGCAAGATCCACCAGGAAGATACCTGGGAGAGAATTCTCTGTAATAACTCAGAGCCTGTCTCCAGCGATTGGGGATTTTTGCTACAGGCAGTCCCGATGGGCCACACGCCATTCTAGGCAGTCCTGTCATACCATTCCCTCCATAAACTTACCAAGCTCAGTCTTGAAGCCAGTTAGATTGTTTGCCCCCACCATAGGCTCCAGTGTTTCCTGGTGCCAGTGGATGCTTGACCCTCCTTGCCCCCAACCCCAGCCCGACTCCATCCCTGCCCTTTCCCCAAAGTTTCCACCCCCTCCCTGCCCTATTGGACTCCTTCCCCAAATCCCCACCCTTGCCCCACCTTTTCCCTGCCTCCCCCCCTGAGCGTGCCCCGTTCCCACTCCTCCTTCCCTCCCACAGCTTGTTACACCACAAAACAGCTCTTTTGTGGCAGCAAGCGCTGGGAGGAGAAGTAGGGACACGGCGTGTTCAGGGGAGGAGGTGGAAACGGAGGGGGAGGTGAGGTGAGCTGGGAAGGGACTGGGAGTTTGGCTGCCTTTTTCCCCACGGGTGCTCCCCATAGTCGGAACCTGTGGCCCCCACTGCTCCCCTTGGAAGAACTTCACTCCTCTGATGGTTAGAAACCTTCATCTAATTTCAAGCCTAAACTTGTTGCTGGGGTCACGTTGATGGTTAACTTAAATAGCTCCTCTCCCTCCCTGGTATTTATCCCTCTGATATATTTGTAGAGAGCAATCATATCTCCCCTCAGCCTTCTTTTGGTTAGGCTGAACAAGCCAAACTCTTTGCGTCTCCTCTCATAAGGTTGGTTTTCCATTCCTCGGATCATCTTAGTAGCCCTTCTCTGCACCTGTTCCAGTTTGATTTCATCTTTCTTAAATATGAGAGATCAGAATTGCACCCAGTATTCCAGATGAGGTCTCACCACTGCCTTGTATAATGGTACTAACACTTCCCTGTCTCTACTGGAAATACCTCACCTGATAGATCCTAGGACTGCATTAGCCTTTTTCACAGCTGCATCAAATTGACGGCTCACAGTCACCCTGTGAATAACCAATACACCCAGCTCTTCCTCCTCCACTGTCACTTCCAACTGATAAGTCCCCAGCTTATAGCAAAAATTCTTGGTGTTAGTCCCTAAATGCATGACCTTGCACTTTGCACGCTTAAATTTCATCCCATGTCTATTACTCCAGTTTACAAGGTCATCCAGATCTTCTTGTATGATATTCTTGTTCTGCTCTGTGTTGGCAATACCTCCCAGCTTTGTGTGATTTGCTAATTTTATTAGTACACGCCCACTTTTTGTGCCAAGGTCAGCAATAAAAATGTTAAAGAAGATTGGTCCCAAGACCGATCCCTGAGGAACTCCACTAGTAACCTCCCTCCAGCCTGACCGTTCCCCTTTCAGTACGACGTGTTGTACTCTCCCCTTCAACCAGTTCCTTATCCACCTTTCAGTTCCCATATTAATTCCCGTCTTCAATTTAACTAATAATTTCTCATGTGGAACTGTATCAAATGCCTTCCTGACATGCAGGCAGATTAGATCTACTGCATTTCCTTTGTCTAAAAAATCAGTTCTCTTCTTAAAGGAAGATATTAGTGACTTTGTTACCACCTCTTGAATCCAACAATTGTAGAAATATCTACAATTACTTCCTATCATTTAGGCTACTCACTTTTGGCAGTTCACCAAGCTTGGAACAGATCATTGAACTTCAGGAAACATCCTACCAGCCCTTTCTTATCGTAATCCCCTGTTAAGCCCTCTGTTTATAAACACAGTTCTGACTCCCTGCCTCAGGGGCACAAGCTGGGAGAACTCTCCTGTCTCCTCTTCAGAACTCATTACATTGCACACTCAGGCTGCCTGCCCGAGGCTTGCAGTTTAGGGGTGCAATGCCCCTAAACTCCTCCCATGCTTCATTTGCTTCCGTTTCACTGCCCTTGTAATGTAGATCCAGTCGTCAGATCCTCCCATTTGCACCAGGCTGGTGGTATCTCCAGCTGCCCTGGCACCTCTCCTCCTGGGGTCCTGCTGCCACCTCAGTCTCCCCACTTCCACTCAGCCTGTCTGGCCATCTCCTCTGCTCTTCCTGAATCCCAGGCTCCTGTCACATGCAACTCTCCTCCCAGATGTAGTCTCTCTCATAGGCACCAGCTTTGCCTCTGCCCCGTGGGTGCTCAACTCCCCCACCCCTGGCCCACCCTCACCCCACCCCAATTCCACCCCCTTCCCCCAAGCCTCCAGCCCTGCCCCACCTCTTTACTGCCTCCTCCCCAGAGCACGCTATGTCCCCACTCCTCCCCCTCCCTCCCGGAAAGTCCTAAGCGCTGCCAAACACCTGTTAGGCAGCTAGCTGAGAAGGGGAGGAGCGGAGACATGGTGCGCTTGGGGGAGGGGCAGGCAAGGAGGGGATGGGGTGAGCTTGGCTGCTGGTGAGTGTGGAGCACCCGCAAATTTTTCCCCGTGGATGCTCCAGCCCCACAGCAGCCACAGAGTCGCCGCCACCTTTGAGGCTCTGAGCATTTCCTTCTCCGTCTCCCTGGCTGCTTCCTTCTTTCTCACCTTCTCACTGTGCTGCACCTGCGCTTGGAGCAATCGCTCCCTTCTCTGCCAATCACACTGTCTCTCTAAAGTCCCCCTCTGCCAGGCCCCCTTTCCTGGGTAACTCCTCACCCTTCCTGCGGTATTGCTCCATGGCTGATCTGTGCCCTTGTCCAGTTAGCTCATTGGGCAGGGATGTCTCTCAAACATGCCAATTTGTAGCACCAGGTATGTGCATTTTGGTAATAGTAAGAAACAGGGCTGGAAATGGTCAAAAGCGTGACAAGAACAATGCTAAGCAGCCTGCAAAAGGCATCTGCAAGATATGTAAGTATGGGCATGGCTAATTGAAACACACAGAATGAAGAGTATCCAGAGCCTGAAATATTCATCTTTGCACACTGACTCTGATTGGCTTGCAGGCGCTCTCAGGAATCCAGGGGAGAGTGAGCCATTCATACCCCCAAACAGCTTCCTTATTGATTTATTGGTGAAACAATGGGCTGTTCATATCATTGTGTCCCACCACTGGCCTTAATAGCATCATGTCTCTCTTGTGTGCCTGTCTCCAGCCGTTATCCTTATAACCCCAGCACAGGACACTGTGTGTACACAACTGCTTCCTGGTTGCGTATCATCCTGTCGCTATTCTTCGGCGACACCAGCAAATGGTTGTGTTAGGAGAAGAGGGTTGCTGCGTGGGGAAAAAGTGTGTTTGCTTCTTTCTAGTACTGCAATTCAAAGTGCTGTGGAAAATATTAGTAACCCACTTACTGCACTGTAGTTTTCACTAAATATTCCTATACATGCTCGCAAGGAGCCCTCTGAGATGGAAGGTGGAGATCTGAGTTATGCCAGAGACAGTCTGTGTGCGGAGACTTCACAAATTGAAAATTGATCTGCTGCTTAAAGGCTGAATGTCTGGGCTCCTGGAACCCATGAGAGGTCAATCACCCTGCCCTGCTGGGAGCTGCAGCTTTAGATGCAGGAGAGTCACGTATTTCAGCAGAAAGCATTAGTGAGCAGGATTTTAATTATTGCTTCTGACAGATGGGGAGGATTGTAGCCAGCAAGACAATCAAATGGCACAGCGTTGTTTAATATGCATGTTTCTCGTAGAAAGGGATTAGCGTGCCGTCGCAGCTTTGCAATCAAATGGGAGCTGCAGTGGCTGGAACCAAATGTCCCAGGAAGACAAGCCCATATGGGATTACGCTGATCTAATTGTGGCAGGTTAGAAAAATAAACAGCCTCGGCTGATGTAACGGCAGTGCTGGGTCAAGATGGGATGGATTTGAATGATGTAATAGCATGCTGCTTACTGATATCTGCTGATACTTCTGTCCAGGACAAACATTCAAGGGTAAGGACTTTCTGACTACTTCTGAGCTCAGTCAGAGTGATCTGCTCTGTGTAGCTTTTAGAGCAGATGGAGGATTTTTAAAAAGAGAATGGAACCTGCTGACAGAATTCAATTTCAGATCCAGGGCTTTTTGTCAGGTCACAGAGACACCGCTGCAGTCAGAGATTGTCCTGACCCCTGACCATTGTGCCATGTAGGTACTGAGGGTTAGTGGGAACCTCAGCTGGCAACTCCTTGCCCAGAGAGAAAACAAACAGGCTAAATCCTGCCTGAAGTACAGAGCTAGCCATGTCCTCAGCTCGTCCTGGAGCCAAGATAGCCTTTGTCAGTGACAGACATGGGGCTGATCCTGCCCCTCTTCCACCAGTGTAAAGTTAACCGTTACACTGGTGATGTATCTTGCTGTTAGTAAGGCCTTTAGCGCAGCCCCACGTGACATTCTCATAAGCAGACTAGGGAACTATGCTCTAGATGAAATTACTAAAAGACAGGTACACATCTGGGTGAAAGACCTTAGTCAAAGAGTAATTATCAATGTTTCATTGTCAAACCTGGAGGGAGAGTGTATCTAGTGGGTCCCACAGGGACCAGGCCTGGGGCCGGTACTATTCAATATTTTCATTCATGGCTTGGATAATGGAGTGGAGAGCATGCTTGTAACATTTGCAGGTGACGCCAGACTGGGAGGGGTTGTCAGCACAGTTGGAGGACAAGATTAGAATTCAAAACAACCTTGACAAATTGGAGAATTGGTCTGAAATCAACAAGATGAAATGCAGTAAAGACAAGTGCAAAGTGCTATACTTAGGAAGGAAAAATCAACCCTACAACTACAAAATGAGGAATAACTGGCCAGGTGGAAGTACTGATTAAAAGGATCTGGGGGTTATAGTGGATCACAAATGAAATTTGGTCAACAGTGTGACACAGCTGCAATAAAAGCTAATATCATTCTCATGTATATTGGAGGTAATTGTCCCACTGTACTTGGCCTCAGCTGGAGTACTGTGTCTAATTCTGGGCACTACACTTTAAGGAAGATGTCGGCAAACTGGGGAGAGTCCAGAGGAGAGCAACAAAAATGATAAAAAGTTAGAGGGAAGGTTAAAAAAACTGGGCATGTTTAGTCTTGAGAACAGAAGACTGAGGGGGACCTGATAAGTCTTCAGCTATATTAAGGGCTGTTCTAAAGAGGACGGTGATCAGCTATTCTCCGTGTCCACTGAAGGTAGCACAAGACGTTATGGGCTTACTCTGCAGCATGGGAGATGGAGGTTAGATATTAGGAAAAAATATCTAACTTTAAAGGTAGCCACACTCTGGAATAGGCTTCCAAGAGAGGATGTGGAATCCCCGTCACTGGAGGTTTAAGAACAGGTTGGACAAACCCCTGCCAGGGACAGTCTAGGTTGACTTGATTCTGCTGCAGTGCAGAGGCTGGAATAACTGACCTCCCGAGGTCCCTTCTAGCCCTACATTTCTATAATTCTGTGAAAGCATGTGGAAGTGAGAGAAGAATCGGGCCCAACACATTCTGTGGGAAACCCCTGCAGAGCTGCAGTGTTGGATGGCGGGAGGCTCAACACGTGGCTGGGTGAAAAGTCATGAGCAGTGGCAGAAGCTGAAGGAATATCCTGGCGCTAGGCCAGATTTTGCCACTCTTTGCTCAGCAATGCTGTGGTAATCTAGCCTCCCAGTCCCAGACCTGGACCTTAGCGTCCAAAGCCTGGTCCTGTCCCAAACCTGGACCTTAGCGTCCAAAGTTTGGGGGCTTACCTGAAACTCCCCCAAGCTCACTACCAGCTTGGATATTCTCGCTTCCACAGATCAGGAATTGATGGGGCCTGATCCCCCTTTCCTCTCTCTGGTGTCCCCAACCCTTTCCTTGGAGGACACCCAGATTCAAATCCTTGGATTGCTAAAAGCAGGGGGAAAAATCCCTTCTCCCTCCTCCCGGCTTGCCCAGAAACCGGTTCTCTGCTTCCCAAGAGATAAGCGTCTCTCCTACTAGGCCAATTGAGATGCAAATGCACCAGCTTGCCTGCCTTTCCCCGGGCCTGCTCTTTCCTGAAAGCATAGGAAATAGCCAACTGGGCTTTTCTTCCTTTGCTCCTAGGAAAAGAAACTTCACACGTTTAAAAAAAAGTTTATATAAAAAAAAAGAAAGAAATATAAAACAATAATCTTGCATTAAGAAACTCAATAAGCTCTTGCTTATAAGAAGATATGAAGGAACATCTGATTTAAAAGATAGCCCAATTAACGAGTCCAACAAATCAACATACATGTGAATACACCACAAAATCATCATAGCCGACTTACTTGGCTTTCCTTTGTCCACACAGAAGTTTTATAGAGTATTAAGAGAGAGTTAGGAGGAAACTTGTTTACTCATAGCCGAGAAAACAAAAAAGACCCCGAGTATCCAAATTCCCGCCCCTGACTTTAAACAATCCAGTTCTCTGATTGGTCCCCTGGTCAGGTGTTTGGTTACCCTTTCCAGGTAAAAGAAACTTAACCCTTACCTTACCTATCTAGTTATGACAAATGCCTTGCTTTGTGAGTAGCCCCACTGACTGCAGTTCAACTGATTTGCAGAATAAAGGGCCACTCAGCAGGAGCGAGAATGACAGAAAGGGCCCAGATGATGGGAGACTGTGCCTGAGTCTTGTGAGCAAAAATCACCCAGAGCCAGAGAGGGCTACCCAGACTCTTGAGCACTGTCTAACTAAGGTACTTCTGTGGCCTTGTCATAGGGTTCACTTACCGCTAGGGCGCCTCCTCCTGGCTGCTCTGGGGATTAGCTCTATCCAGGTATAACGCCCCCTTTTCCTCTTGCTGCAGGCCATGCTGCCTCTCTCTCCCACTCTCTGCAGCTCTGGGTGCTCTCCCTTCCCTCTGGCCAGGTCCCTGTGTGTTTTCCCCCTTCCGGTGTATCAAAATCTATCTGTATAAAATGGCTCAGGCAATCTTGTGTGCTGCCCAGATGATGCCACTTTCCCAGTGGCTGATAGGGGAACCTGGGCCTGCCCTCTACTCCATGTGCCAACCCAGGAACCCTGTCAGCAGCAGCCAAGATTGGCACCATCTTAAACCTTGCTGCCTTTTCCTACATCCTCTCCCCTGGGTTTCCTTCCTCCCCTCTCTAATGTCCAGAGAATGGCCACAGGCTCCTTCACTGCAGCCCTTTTCTGCTGCCAGCTTCCTGGCTTTCCCCAGCCCCCCTGGTTCCATCATTAGGCCACCTCGTTCCCCTCAGCTGTGGCCTGTCTGCTTAACCGGCCCATTCTCAACCTCATTAACCCCTTCTAGGTTAGGGTGGGGCTGAACTGGAGCACCTTACAATATGTGATGTATTTGTCCTCCTAGACCCCCTGTGAGATAGGACAGAGCTATTATCCCATTTTTCAGATGGAAACTGAGGCACAGAGAGGTTAAGTGATTTGTCCGAGGTGTCACAGAAAATCTGTGGCAGAGAAGGAAATTGAACCTGGATCTCCTGAATGCTGGAGCGCCCTAACCGGGTCCATCTTCCCTCTTCACCCCATACTCCATGAACAGAAATCGGTGGGGCTGTTTATACTGTAAGCTATGAATAAGGTGGCATAACTGAGCTCAGTGATTGCAGTCAGAGCTCTCTGGGCACACCTGTGTCTTTGCATCCATGTGGGGGGGCGGGGGGTTGCTAGTGTATTTGAGTATTTGCTTCTCTGTGGATTGTTTCCTTTCTGCCTTCGTTTGCTCAGGTCTGACATGTGCTGGCTATTCTTTGTGGAGGCTCCAGATCTGAAATAACTAGGGCTGCAGCAGGGCAGGACTGAGGTGTATCAGCCAAGCAGTGTGGAGTCTTTGGGCTGGAATTGCAGAGAGACAGTAAACGTCACGACTGAGCTGCCTTAAAAAGAGCTGGATGTGAGTCCCAGGACTGGATTAGCTGGGGCGTCCCTGGTGCAGGATTGGTGGACACTGACAGCACCGGCTGGGCCCTGGGGAATGGAACGCCAAGGTGTGCCCCAGGTCAGGAGTGAGCGACACTGACAGAGAGGTGGGAGGCAAACCTGCCCTGGGCCTGCCTTCATTATGCTGGGCTCTGCTTGCATTTCTGCAGCAGGTCAACCTAGACCCTTTCAAACCCTCATTCCTGCTCCCTTGATGCGTAGCCCACAAAGCTAAGGTAACTATATTTACATGCCCTGCCAAGAGCTGGAAATGCAGCTTAAGATCTGAAGTCAAAGAATATCTGTCACTGGATAATGGCCTCCTGCTGCTGGATAAATGTCTCGGGAGTGTCCCCGGGTTCCATTGACATCAGTTCTGTTGTAAAGTGCTGACTGTTCAAATAATGAAACACACACAAATAAATCTGTTAGGCTTTAAGGTGCCACCGGAGTCCTCATTTTTGCAAACACACACACAGCAATTTCCAGAGTGTCTCCAGCCAGGGGTCTGTCTGGGGTCCTGTTTGTGACAGTGGCCAGCACCATGTGCTTCAGAGCTGGACAGTGCTGTGCAAGAAACTCCAGAATGCCCAGAGGGGATGTTCCTGTCTCGCCTGCTGGCTGATTTGTGCTTTCCAATGTGGAATACAGAGTTTTCTCCACAACAGTCTGTTCATTGACGGTGTCACCCATTTGGTGTCACAAGCTAAGCAGGGGTGGGCTGGGTCAGTATTTGGACAATGAGGTGCAGTCAGCGTGCAGCTGATTCAGTAGGTGATGCTGTCCCTTTCTGAGGCTATGTTTAGCATGCGGGCCAGCCTTGTGAGTAATTACCCAGAGCCCACACTGAGTCTCATGCTGTTCCCAGACCTGAACTAGGGAGATTAGAACTAGCTTACGTATGTTAGCTCAGGCTGCAATGACACCCAGTGATTGAAGTCTAAAGCTACCCAGAGACACAGCTGAAACTGTGTCTTTTGGAAATCCTTGTTCAAAATCTGATACTTTTAATGAAACAGCTGCCGCTTTTCACCACAGAGGTGACTGCAGCTCAGTGGTGGGTAAAGTGATTCCTGTAAGGTCCTTTCCTACCCTGCAGAGGCCTCATTGCTGTTTGAATGGAAGGGGCAAAGGGTGGTTGTTCTTAGGGCTTCTAGGGCAGAAGTAATGTTGCTGGCTTACCAAATAATGCTGTAGTATAGGAAAATTTTACAGCAAGTTTAGAAATGGCTTCAAGGTTTATCCTATGGCAGTTCTCATCTTAACCTTGCCATCCTCTAGGCCCATCTGCTTACTCATGAGGTGACTCCTTCAGATCTAACCCAGGTGGGTTATAGGCTGGGACTCAGTGTGTGATATGGGCTCACTTTGTCTGATGGGCATTGATGCAGTTCACTTTAGCATTATTCTGATTGGCTGGGAGAATAGATTTGTTGTGTGCTTCTGGCCAATCAGAGATTAACTAACAGTAAGATTGATGGTCTCTGATCAGCTGGAAGTTTTTATTTTTTATATTGGTCAAAAACAAGGAGCCACCGGCTGATCTGCTGATGTGATTGGCTGGCAGAGAAGCTACAGCATGTTGGTGATTTTTGTTTTTTATCTCATTCCCTTTCCATGATCTGATGCGATTCTGTTTATGGAACTAACCAGAGGAATGCAAAACATGCTGCTTACATCAGTATTACTGTCCGAGACACAGATGTGGTTTTGTATCATGGCTTATCATACCCCGGAGCTACACTGTATATTTTACTGCCTGAATCTTACAGCTACAGCTGGGATGTAACGGCCTCTTTCCATTTGCCATCCTGCCAAAATGCTTTGCTCTCCCAGTGTCTTCCTGGAAAGTTCTAATCACGGGCAGCATCTCTTATGTGGGTCTGTCTGCCTTCTGCGAGGCAGGCGGATGTGTCGGGTCTCTGGGCAATGGTCCCTGGGTCAGAGACTACAAGAGGTACCATGGGGTCCAGATTCCACTGAGAATGGGGAAATGGGGAAAGCAATGTCAAAATGCCTCAGAGAGCTGGACTTCCTGGTTTATCTCATTAGTGCCAGTGATTCCCCACTCACATGCTCTGCTTTGAACATTTAGGCCCTGAGTCTCCTCTTACTTGGTGTAAATCAGGAACACTTTTGTTGAAGTCCATAGGGTTACACTGGTGGCAGACAGCTGTTCCAAACTGGGATTTAACCGGGATTTGACTAGGCCTGGCTGTACTGAGCTGATGAGATCCACTCAGAATGCAGCCCACACTGGTGTGGCAGCAGGTTCTTCATAGCACACATGTCCTAAGATGTTACCAGGGCATCCAATCCAAAAGCGACCAGAGTTGTTGGCTATTTTGACAGCGTAACAAAGAGCTGACATCATACACATGGCCAGGGAGTTTCATAGATACACAGATTGTAGGGCTGTAAGGGTCCTCGAGAGGTCATTGAGTCCAGTCCCCTGCCCTCATGGCAGGACCAAATACTGTCTAGACCATCCCTGATAGACATTTATCTAACCTACTCTTAAATATCTCCAGAGATGGAGATTCCACAA
>NC_133790.1:30296079-30297407 GCF_003597395.2 Chelonoidis abingdonii | reverse complement strand
GGCAACCATAGCACTGTCTGAGGCTGTCTGTGTCTTAACTCCCAGGACTGGCCATGCTCTGGATCTTACCTCCTTTGGACTGGAGTTCGGAGGTGAAGAGTTGTGGGTAAATCATGCCTGTGTCCCGGACAGGCCATTATCTCCTCAGTTTGAGGGCAGGGGTGTATCTGTGCTGCGGGGATGCAGGACCCTCAGAGGCCATTGGAACACACTGGGTGTCAGAGGACAGACTGCGGCACGCAGTCAAGGTCCACAGCTGTGCTGTCACCATAGCATCACAGGGAGATTCTGGCCTGGCCTCCCCCCCGGGGCAGGGCTCTTTCTGACTGTGCTAGCGTCCCCCAGCAGCATTCTTCTTAGACGTCAAGGGACTGTCACTTCATTCTGTGTTTGTACAGCACCTAGCGCAATGGGACCCTGCTCCATGACTGGACTCCTAGGTGCTATTCAGGGCCATCCTTACCCATACACAAAGTATGCAGCGGGGTAGGGTACCAGGAAACTTGGGGCACAGCTGTGTGCTGCTCCAGCCCCTGCTCTGGCTCTTCCCCAGTGCCCCCGCCCCTGCTCCACTCCACTCTGCCTCTTCCCACCCTGCCCCAGCCCCGCCCCCACTCCCCTGAGGACTCCAGAAGGTCAGGCCTGCACTCAGCAGTAAATAGAATAACCCAGCCCCAGCTTGCTCCGCTCCCCTGGCTCCCAGCCGTGCTGCCAGCGAGTGTTGGGGGGCAGTTCCCCCCTCTCCCCAAGCCTGGGAGCCAGGGGAGCAGAGCAGGCTGGGGCCGGGTCACTCCAGTTCTCGCAGAAAGTGGCCAGTCCCCCTCCCCCACAGAGGCCTGGGGCCAGCTCCCCCCATGGAGGCCTGGGGCAGGGCATCACACAGCCCCCCATGGAGGCCTGGGGCCAGCCCCACCCTGCTCCCTCCCTGCAGAGGTCTGGGGCCCCACACAGTCCCCCCAAGGGGGTGGGGGGCTGCGTAGGGCACAAAGATAGCTAGGGGCGGCCCTGGTGCTACGATAATGCAAATAAATAACAAGAAGTTTGCTAAGCCTGCCTCTGTCTGGTTCAGATACAAACCACGCCTCAGCTGATCACCTTGTACCATTTATCACCAAACACTGCTGAGAAGCATCCCCCAGGCCCCTGTCCTGATATGGACGGGGTCAGGTTTGCTTAATCACTTTCAAAAGTGACCAGCCTGTTGCCCGGGGTGGTGTAAACTAAGGCCAGGTCTACACGACGCGCGAAAATTGATTTTAGATACGCAATTTCAGCTACGAGAATAGCGTAGCTGAAATCGATTATCTAAAATCGATCTACTCACCCGT
>NC_133790.1:30278455-30295492 GCF_003597395.2 Chelonoidis abingdonii | reverse complement strand
GATTGTAACGCGCCGATACGGCGCGTCGTATAGACGTGGCCTAAAGAATCAGCAAAGAGTCCTGTGGCACCTTATAGACTAACAGACATATTGGAGCATGAGCTTTCGTGGGTGAATACCCACTTCGTCTTTGCTGCTTTTACGGATCCAGACTAACCCGGCTACCCCTCTGATACGTGAACTAAAGAGTCCATCTCAAATCTCCTTAGTGGTTGCTGCTGCGGCCCTCAGATCTGGACAGTGAAATCTTTCTTTACACCCAACTGATTCCCCAAACAGAAGCACCTGGGGAAAGTGGATCCACCCCGCCTCCCCCCGCCCTATTTTTATTAAGAAGGGAAGGGATGCAGCATCCTTCAGTGGCTAGGGCACGGGACAGGACTTGGGAGCCCTGGATTCTTTTCCATGCTTTGCCACAGACCTGCTGAGTGACCTTTTCATAGATTCAGAGAGTTTAAGGGCAAAGGAATTATTTAGTTTGATCTCCTGTATACCATTACCCTAATAACGAGCCCAGGAACTTGTGTTTGGCTAATACGTATCTTCCAGAAAGGCATCCAGTCTGGATCTGAAGACATCAAGAGGTGGAGAATCCACCACTTCCCTTGGGAGTTTATTCCAGTGGTTACTCACTCTCACTATTAAACATGTGTACCTTATTTCTAATCTAAATTTCTCTGGTTTCAGCTGCCAGCTCTTGGTTCTTGTTCTGCTAGATTAAAGAGCCCTTAGTACCTGGTATTACCTCCCTCCCCCATGAAGGTCCTGATACACTGTGGTCAAGTCACCTCTCAATCTTCTTTTTGATAAACTGAACAGATTCAGCTCTTGTGCCTCAGTTTTCCCATCAATAAAATGGGGATAATGATATTGACCCTCCATACTGCATTGCTTTGCGATCTACACTTGGGAAGCACTTAAGAGTTGTTTTGATCAGGTTTGTCCATCGTCTAGGACGTTGACTTCAACACAGTGACCTTGATGTTCCCCCCAGGAGCTTCCCTTGGCTCCTGTCTCTTTCCCATCGCTCTGGGTGCCTTGGCACAGTCCCGTTTGTAACTGTTTCCTTCTTCTCTGTAATTTACCATGGCATTCAATTTCCTGTAACTGTCTTAAAGACCAAATTTAATTGCAGCACGGTAATTACAGGTGAAGATCTCCAAATGTATTATTAAAAAACATGCATCCCCCTGAGCCAGAGACAGCTGATAATTTCCATATTACGCTTTGCTGAGCAGCTCTGGAATGGCTATTTCTGTGCATGTCACATGTGTGATGACAGCAGAGCTGGAACCTGAGACCTCTAAAGCGGATAATGAGCTTTCCCCGAATGGAAAGGCCAGTGCCACTCGGCAAGTACCTGCTATTGTGAGACTGTCCTTTTATCGCAACCTTGCAGCGCCAAGAGGATGGTTGGCAGACCAGCTCTCTGTGTAAAATTAATTAGAATGCCGTCAGCGCTGGCAGTTTTCAAAACGATGCACAGACGAAAAAGACTTTGATTCGGAGAGATACTTCGAGTCTGAGGTTGGGTACAAAACGTCAAAGCCTTGGAGATGCGGCATCCACCCAAGTCTGCTGCCTGCCCTGCGGATGGCTCCCCTGGTTTGGCAGATGTGACTAATGGAGCAGGCGACAGAAGGCTGTTATGCTCTGCCTCTGGGATCAAGCCAGGGTGGAGTGACTGACTGTAAAGAGCACGGAACATGGCACGTTGTGGAGCTCTCTCAAATTTGTGGTTCAGGTGTCTTCTCCTTCCCTTAGGGGCAGAGGACCTTTCAGTGACCCCGTCTGTGCATCTGGCTTCTTCAGGCCTGTGCTCTCTGCTGTTCTGCTGCCCCTGTGTCTCAGGGGCGTGTGCCTGGCAGCTGTCTCAGCACTGGCATTAGGATCATGGTCACCATCTTGCAGGGAAAGGCGGGTGTGAGGTGAGCGAGCACTCCAGTTAGACTCTGGATTCACCACCCATGGAGTCACTGGGGCGCTTGCAGCCAGGCTGCACAGAGTGCTAGCCAGCAGATTGGAGGGACCAGGCCTGCACTAGGGGAGTGGAGGGGGGAGGTGATAGATGTGGGGAGTGGATCCATCTTTTCCAGCTAGGAATATGGGATAATTTGGGGACAAATCCTGCCCCCTCCTGTGTAGGGCCTGGGGGGGCAGACACAGAGCATTGGGTACTGTTTCATTGCCCAGGGGAGGGGGAACAGAATCCAGGGAGTCTGCCCCCCATGAGCACCAAGGAACCCAGCTTCCCAAGGGCCCTTCACACAGCGATGTGCAGGGGGGCGACAGGTGGAGTGGGGGGGAATCATAGGTACTGACTCCATGGGTTCTCCAGGGCTGGAGCACCCGGGGGGGGGAATTGTGGGAGGAGTGGGGGCAGGAGGAGGTGGGGTGGAGGATTGGGAGAAGGGATGGAGTAAGGGCAGGGCCTGGAGCAGAGTGGGCGTCCAGAACCTGGGGAAATCCCAGTGTCGGCCCGTCTGGAAGGGGTAGATCTACCAGCCATAGCCCCCATCCCCACCTGAAGGTACCACGGAGGCTAATCCAGCCCTGAGACTGGAGAAGCAACTGCAGAGTATCTCTGCTGCCCCGCTGTGGCCTGGAAGGATTTCATCCTCCCGGCTCTCCAAGAGTTCTTGGTGCTAGAATAAGTAGAAGCCAAGCCAGGGCATCCTGGATGTCGGGAGCAGGCCATGGATCTAGTTCCGTTACAAGCAGACAGGCAAATACGCCTTGTGGCCAGTGCTGCAAAAATCATAGAATCATAGAATATCAGGGTTGGAAAGGACCTCAGGAGTATCTATGTCCCAAAACCCCGCTGCTCAAGCAGGACGATTCCAACTAAATCATCCCAGCCTGGGCTTTGTTCATGCTTGGGCCTTAAAAACCTTCAAGAAGGAGATTCCCCCTCCCTAGCTAACCCATTCCATGGCTTCACCACCCTCCTAGATGAAAAAGTGTTTCCTAATATCCAAGCCTACGGCGTCCCCCTGCAACTTGAGACCGATTGCTCCTTGTTCTGTCATCTTGTACCACTGAGAACAGCCTAGATCCATCCTCTTTGGAAGCCCCCTTTCAGGGTAGTTGAAAGCAGCTATCAAATCCCCCCTCAATTCTTCTTCTCTTCTGCAGACTAAACAATCCCAGTTCCCTCAGCCTCTCCTCATAAGTCATGTGCTCCAGCCCCCTAATCATTTTTGTTGCCCTCTGCTGGACTCTTTCCAATTTTTCCACATCCTTCTTGTAGTGTGGGGCCCAAAACTGGCCCATTGCTGACATCTCTCTGTTCCACAGCGGGTGGCAACATTCGCGGGCTGGGTGTGGCTGTTCCCCTGACTGGTGTGGGCAGGAATCCTTGGGCCAAACCCGCTCAATTTGCTCAGATACTTGAGCAGACTAACCAAGGGTGACTCCTGCTCTGATCCTGCATTGCAGATGGCAGTGGAAGACCAAAGCCATGCACCAAGGGCTCTCTAGCGAAAACCCAAGGGCTGTGCATTCCCCAGGTGCTGGGATGAATGCAGGGGCGACAGGAAGGGAATTAACGTACATCTCGGTAGGTGGGTCAGCGGCTGAGCAGCAGCTGGTGTCACACGGATGCTGAGGGCTGAAGGGAGGTGCCTTTGGCTTTGACCAATCAGACGTGCGGCAGGTCTGGACTGGGGTCACTTCCACCTGTGTCTGGCCTCTCAGCCTGGCAGCTACTCCGGCTCAGACTCACTTCAGCCAGATGCTGCTCTCAGTTACAGCGCTGTCTATCCAGAGTAAAACCAGTATGAGCTCAGACCCTGGGCCAGATCCTGGCACTCAGCTTTGCTGTTCAGGGAGTGCCAATGGGGTGTAACTCACAGCGGGGGAGTCTCCCAGCATGTCCATCCCCACACCAAGTCCCCGGCAGCCCCTGGCATAGGACACACACACTGAGGCTCTGGTGAGCTCGGCTGGTTGGTGACCCACGGGTGTAACTCAGAACAGCAACCTTCTCCAGCAGCCTTTAGCTCCTGTTGACATTTGGATCATTGCATTCGGGGCTTTCTCTGGTGAAATGCCCCCTGCCCCTCTTGATGGGCGTTACCTCTGTGCCATGAGGATGGGTCACCCCAGGGCTTCCTCCATCTCCTGTTTGCTCCTTTGCCAGACCAGGCAATAAGCAGACTCCTTGGATTTGCATGCTGCATTAACACCTCTGTTGGCTCAGTGGTGCGATTCAGTACTTGGACCTGCTCCCACTGAAACACTCAATAGACTTCCAGGGGGCAGGATCGGACCCTTTAAGAGGCGCCATTCTCGATAAATTCAGAAATAGACAGGAGCGGGGACAGTGGGCACGCAGAAACCTCTCCCAGTTAGGAACCCAGCTCAGTGTCCCAGGCGAGCATCTCTGGCGCCGCCAGGGGCAGGGTGCTGATGTCATTTTGCAAATGAGAAATCCCTGTGTTTAAGGGCCTGATTCTCCATTGCGTTATGCTGATGTCATGCTGGAGTAACTCCAGTAACTTCTATTTACACCTCTGTAATTCAGAATCAGGATCCTGTAACTTGGCCACAACAGCTCCCTGCAGCCTGGCTCAGACGGGTCATGTCATAAGAACATAAGAACGGCCATACTGGGTCAGACCAAAGGTCCATCTAGCCCAGTATCTGTCTACTGACAGTGGCCAATGCCAGGTGCCCCAGAGAGAGTGAACCTAACAGGCAATGATCATGCGATGTCTCTCCTGCCATCCATCTTCATCCTCTGACGAACAGAGGCTAGGGACACCATTCTTTACCCAATCCATCCCATGTTGGGATTTTTAATGAATTAAGTAGAAAACATGCCATGTGGCCTGGCATTCTGCTCCCTTTGCCATGCTAGCTGCTCATTCACTGCCAGTCTCCTGCACCGCTTACTGTGCTGACGCATTGTGTCCCTGGGCTCTCCCACTCCCCTTTCTGGGTCAGGATCTGCCGCGGCTAGTCATCCTGCTGTGTTCTAACCACCCCACGGACACTGTCAGCCCCCCATTTAAACATAGGGATACTGAGCTCTCAGGTCAGGTGCACACCACAGACCTGTACTGCGATAGGGATGTGATGAATCCACAGCCCAAGCGACGTAGTTATCCCATGTAGACAGCGCTGTGTCAATGGGAGAGCTTCTCCTGGCGATGTAGCTACCACACGGAGGTGCATTAACTACGCTGACGGAGACGCTCTCCCGTTAGCATAGTCATGTCTTCACTAAAGTGCTACCTCAGCACAGCTGCACCAGTGCTGCTGTAGCGCTGTATGGGAAGACAAGCCCTAAGAGTGAAATGCACAACACTCTCTCCCTCCCCCACCACTGTCCCAGAACTAGACCCATGTCTGCGGCGGAAGAAGCGTTAAGGCCTCTGTCGTTCTCTCTGCAGAGTGGATCGTCTTCCCTTCACTGCTCAGCGTCCCAGCCTGAATGTCCTTTTAATGTGCTGTTAATGGGCAAAGAGCTATTGAACTGTGGCCTAGAAATATTCCTTTGTAACCTTCTCCACCTTACTTTTGGGTTGCTTCCCAGAGTCGTACTGAAGGTCATGAATTAGAAAGAATATGGAGGCAGAGAAGTGCTGACTGCAGGACAAACTCCACCTGTTCAAAGCTGCTGCTCTTGCTTGCAAGCATTTTTCAAGGGAATTTTTATTGCCACCTAACAAAACTGCATGTGGCTGTATCTCATTAGGGACCCTTACCTATGCCGAATAGTACTGCATGCCATGGATAACCCACAGGGCTGCTTACAGATACCAGTCAGCAGTCAAAGAGAGCAGCACGGGGCCCTCAGAGCAGACAGGGTTAAATCCAGCTTTAACTGTCACCAGGACCAAACGGTATCACCCAAGAGTTCTGAAGGAACTCAAATGTGAAATTGCAGAACTACTGACTCTAGTCAGTAACCTATCATTTAAATCAGCTTCTGTACCAGCTGACTGGAGGATAACTAATGTGACACCAATTTTTTAAAAGGGCTCCAGAGGTGATTGGCAATTACAGGCCTGTAAGCTGACTTCAGTACCAAGCAAACTGGTTGAAACTATAATAAAGAACAATATTGTCAGACACATAGATGAACATAATTTGTTGGGGAAGAGTCAACATGGTTTCTGTAAAGGGAAATCACACCTCGCCAATCTACTAGAATTCTTTGAGGGGGTCAAAAAGCATGTGGACAAGGGGGATCCAGTGAATATAGTGTACTTAGATTTTCAGAAAGCCTTTGACAAGATCCCTCACCAAAGGCTCTTAGGCAAAGTAAGTGGCCATGGGATAAGAAGGAAGGTCTCATGGATTGGTAACTGGTTAAAAGATAGGAAACAAAGGGTAGGTATAAGTGGTCAGTTTTCAGAATGGAGAGAGGTAAATAGTGGTGTCCCCCAGGGGTCTGTATTGGGCCCAGTCCTATTCAATATATTCATAAAGATCTGGAAAAAGGGGTAAACAGTGAGGTGGCAAAATTTGCAGATGATACAAAATTACTAGAAAACAAAAAGAAAAAAAAAAAAAAAAAAAAAAACAAAAAAAAAAAAAAAGATAGTTAAGACCCAGGCAGACTGTGAAGAGCTACAAAAGGATCTCTCAAAACTGGGTGACTGGGCAACAAAATGGCAGATGAAATTTAATGTTGATAAATGCAAAGTAATGCACATTGGAAAGCATAATCCCAACTATACATATAAAATGATGGGGTCTAAATTAGCTGTTACCACTCAAGAAAGAGATCTTGGAGTCATTGTGGATAGTTCTCTGAAAACATCCACTCAATGTGCAGTGGCAGTCAAAAAGCGAACAGAATGCTGGAATAATTAAGAAAGGGATAGATAATAGGACAGAAAATATCATGTTGCCTCTATATAAATCCATGGTATGCCCACATCTTGAATACTGTGTGCAGATGTGGTCGCCCATCTCAAAAAAGATATATTGAATTGGAAAAGGTTCAGAAAAGGGCAACAAAAATTATTAGGGGTATGGAACAGCTTCCATATGAGGAGAGATTAATAAAACTGGGACTTTTCAGCTTGGAAAAGAGATGGCTAAGGGGAGATATGATTGAGGTCTATAAAATCATGACTAGTGTAGGGAAACTAGACAAGGAAGTGTTCTTTACTACTTCTCATAGCACAAGAACTAGGAGCCACCAAATGAAATGAATAGGCAGCAGCTTTAAAACAAAGAAAAGGAAGTATTTCTTCACGCAACTCACAATCAATCTGTGGAACTCCTTGCCAGAGGATGTTGTGAAGACCAAGACCATAACATGGTTCAAAAAAGAACTAGATATGTTCCTGGAGGATAGGTCCATCAATGGCTATTAGCCAGGATGGGCAGGAATGATTTCCCTAGCCTCTTTTGCTGGAAGCTGGGAATGGGCAACAGGGAATAGATCCCTTGATGATTCCCTGTTCTGTTCATTCCCTCTGGGGCACCTGGTACTGGCAACTGTTGGAAAACAGGGTATTAGGCTAGATGGACCTTTGGTCTTACCCAGTAGGGCCATTCTTGTGTTCTTATGTTAGCTGTGGTGAGGTTAGAGTTTGTGTCTTGAATACCAATCCTCAAATCTTACACACATGCTAAACTCTGCACACAGAGAGTAGTCCAACTGAAGTCAATGGGACTATGCGTGTGTGTAAAAATGCATATGTGTGTTCATTTTTGCAGAATCCAGTCTCTAGCTACTAATCCTTTGTTAACAGAAATATGAACTGAAGAACAGCACAGAGATAAATAAAAAGCAAATCATGCTTTACAAGCGTGAGGAGATCAATTGTTTTTGGTCAAGGACAGTTTATAGCAGAGTATCTAATCGCTATATGTGTAGGATGGATGGGGCCTTTATTGTGTACCTCTATAATCTGTCTAGGGGCTTTATCCTGCCACCCTTCACCATTGTATCTGGCTGCCTTCCATGTAAAATTAACAGTAGCCAAGTCCCCAGTGCACCCATGGAGTTCGTAAAACACATGAACAGGCAGGGGTATGCACACGTGTGCACACACGCACATCTGTGCTCTCTCTCTCACACACTCTAGCAACTGTGTGTAATGCGTCTTTAACATGTGAGGGCTATTTCCTTCATTGCACGTTTCGTCACATAACTCTCAAGAAAACCTTCAACTTTCCAGTATTTCCGTGGTTCTTCTTCTTCTGGGGCTTTTTAAGGGGTTCTGTCAATCTGGTTTAAGACCCAAAATTTGCTTGTGTTGTAAACAAACGGGTTGGAAAAATCTAACTAATGGAAATGGTTCTTTATTTAAAATCTCTTATGGAATCAAAGTTCCAATTAGAAACCCAGGCCCAGCAGCATGAACACGAGAACAAGAAAGTATCAGAGGGGTAGCCGTGTTAGTCTGGATCTGTCTTGATTCATATAAGTGAAGTGCAAAAAGCTGGGTGAAGTGCATGTAAAATCCAAGTAGATACAGCACAAAAAACAAATGAGCCCCATTAATGATGACAAGTATATTAGACGTCTAAAGTTCTCTCCCTTTTAATCATCTGAATTGTTGTTAGTTTCACACGTGTGGGCTTTTCAGAATGATTTTCATCTTGATAGTGTCCCTTTTTCCTCTTTTGTGCTGTGGTAGCTTAATGGTATCTCTCACTGCCAGCTAGGCATCTCGTCACTCTCAAAGATGAATTAAAGGTTGTTGCAAGTGCTAGCGTGACCCTGAGTCCCCCTACCAATTTTGGGGCACTTACAATAACATTTCCCTGTTTTTAGATCACTTTTCTCTCCTGTGCAGCTATGTGAGACCCCACAATAATGGGGAGTTGACTCACCGCAGGCTGGCATGGCCCGCACAGGAGTAGTCCCAAGGCTAGTAGTGAAACTGACTAGGCACAAAGTACTGTGCTGTCAAATGCACATGTAAACACACTGAAAAGAGAGAGCTGTGTGTTCCCTGCTTGTTCATTTGTGGTGGTCTTAGCTGTTGCTTCTGACAGTAGCTAAAGCATTTTCAGAGAAAAGTGTGCTTTCTTTTCATTGGTGGTGTCCCTTTGCCAGAGTGGGTCATCTGGATTTGGAAATAATCCCATTGTCTGCACAGGACTAAGATTCCAGCACATTCTTGTAAAGGAAACAAAGCTAGCTTGCCCATTGCAGCCTCGGGGGAGTTGTAGGGTTATATTGGCCGTTCCTTGGCTCAGTCTGCGTGACTCTGATGCTGGATGCAGCGTTGATGTAGCCGTGCTGGACCCGGATAGACAAGGTGGGTGAGGTAATATCCTTTATCAGACCTGCTTCTCTTGATGTTACCTCACCCACCTTGTGTCTCTGATGCTGGTGAAAGTGTCAAACTGATAGTCCTGGAGGCTTCTGTTAACCCGCAGCCATGCTACCTTCCTTCGCTGGGGCCACATTCTTCACCTCGGAGATTCAGTTGCCATGGCTGGTTCTGTCCTTGGCCTCTTGGCAAGACTGCCAGCAAAGGGGGAATTGTGGTGTTGATTTTAATGTGAACACCTCTCCACTGGGAACTGGAAGAGACCAGGCAACTTATTTCACATCAGCCTCTGGCCTGTCATTACATCGGAATCACTTCTGGGAACCACTAACTTGGGCTTGCTTTGAACATACTGGATCGGAAAGTCTCAGTATCCCATGATGGATCCCCTGAGCCATCCAGTGCCCCTGTTCCTCTCATTCATATGTTGCTTACTCTGATAAATTGGACTGTTAGCCAGGTCTAGAATAATTTGCCATAATTCATCATTTATCCTGCATGGAGCTAATGCAGCAAAAAGCTAATTATACCAGGAAGAGGGCTGCCGGTAGCATTTGCATGCAATCTTAGCAGCGTACGTACCAGTGTATATTCTGTACCATCCCTTGTGGGACAGGGCAGGGAGACTGCAAAGACAGGAAGATCTTGATTAGTGGTTGAATCTCTCTGACCCATTTGAGCTGTTCACGTGTGCGCAAGGGAACTGCTGCGGAGATCTGTGCATACCTCAAGATCTGTGGTACATTCCACTCTCCAGCGCGTCTCTCGGGGGTCAAACTGAGGCATCTTGCTAAGAGACCAGTCCTGACACACAAAACGAATGGCATGGCATGGCAGGCAGCCTCCTTCAGACACCGAAGCGCTGGCTATTCAGGAGAGTTTACAGTGATGTGGCTGCACTGCCGAACGCTCTCTAGCGTAGCTGTTCTCAGCCAACAGGGGAGAGTTCTCTCGTCAGCTGAATTACTCCATTCCCCTCGAGTAGAATGTTCCCGCCAATCTAGCGCTGTCCACACTGCTGCTTAAATCGGCACAAGTTACATCACTCAGGGGAGTGGCTAATTCACACCCCTGAGCGACACAATTTATGTCGAATTAGGCTGCAGTGTAGCCATAGCCTAAGAGGTTGTGCAGACCGCTGCAGTGTAGCCATAGCCTAAGAGGTTGTGCAGACCGCTCCATGTAGGAGACTAAGTAGCTGCCTGCCTGTCAGCATAACCTGTCCTCTCTCTACCCTGGGGGAGGGAAGAACACTTTCACACCATACTGTGTCTAATTAGCACCCAGGGTACTGTAGTTCTGGCTGGACTCTGCTTCAGCTAAGATGGAGGAAGAGGGCTGTCCTTCTTCCTTATTAGTCAGCTAGAAATCCGGTGCCTGTCTCTTCCATTGGCTTGTCTTTCCTTTTACACTGTGTGAGCATCTCATCCTCGTTCCCAAGGGATGTTCATCCCCATCAGAAAACCTGTGCACTGTTTGGAACAGAAGGCAGCAGGGGGCGAGCCCAGGGCTGGAATAGCAGGGGGGTTGTGACTGAGATGCATTGACAGACTTATGGGGACACGACCAAAAATGTTGTGGGGGCTGCAGTTCAGACTCAATCCTTGTACTGGCAGAGCCAGGGCCAGCTCCAGGCACGAGCACAGGAAGCAGGTGCTGCGGCGGCCAATGAAAAGGGGAAGCATATGCAGGTTTTCGGCAGCAATTTGGCTGCGGGTCCCTCAGTCCCTCTTGGAGGGAAGGACCCGCCGCCAAATTGCCGCTGAAGAATGAAGCGGCGCGGTAGAGCTGCCACTGAAGTGCTGCTAATTGCGGCTTTATGTTTTCTTTTTCTTTTCCTTTGCTGCTTGGGGTGGCAAAAAGCTGGAGCCGGCCCTGGGCAGAGCAGCGGGGCTGCAGAACTGGAGTGACAATGACAATGCAGAACAGCCCCTCCTGCAGGACATGGCACCACTTGTGAGAGCAAAGGGGTTTTGAAACCCTAGGGATTTACTGAGTGTTAAAAGCTAAGAGATGTGATCCTGGTTTGGATAATCAAGGTTAAACTGTTTCTAGCACGTCACATTTTTAAAATGCTGTGTAGATACTGACTAGGGGTGCCAGGGAAAATGTCCTGGGGAGTGGGGAGGCAGCAGGTCAGAGTTGAGGGGCAGTGGCAGAGCAGCGGAAGTGGGGGAGGGCATCCCATAACTGAAATGACAAGGGAGCTGCAAGTGAAAACTGAGCTGCGTCAGCAGGGCTGAATACGTGTGGAACTTGCAGTGCAGTTGGCACTGCCTAGTGGTAAAACTCCCTGACTTCCCCCAACCCAAGGAGGCCTGAAGTCTCTTAGTGCTCGGTGTATCTGTGTTTGGACACTCAGCACGATAAGCCATGACTACAGATCCCAAGCCAGTTCCTCACACCAGGGCTGTATGACCTGTACTGTACTCCTAGCTAGGCAAAATTTCTGGACAAATAGGTTATCTGCCAAAAAATGCAGCCTTGGGTGACATGAATTCACTGAATCGTTTTGGCTACAGAGCAGGTAGGATGGTGATGCCCCCTTATAACTTAGAATCATAGAAATGTCAGGCTGGAAGGGACGTTGAGAAGTCAGCAAGCACAGCCCCCTTCCTGAGGCCAGACCAGGTCAACCTAGACCATCCCTGACAAGAGTTTGTCCTACCTGTCCTCAAAAACCTCCAGTGACAGGGATTCCACATCCTCCCTTGGATGAATGAAGCCCATTCCAGAGCTTAAGGAATGAGGCTGAGGGAACTGGGATTGTTTAGTCTGCAGAAGAGAAGAATGAGGGGGGATTTGATAGCAGCCTTCAACTACCTGAAGGGGGGTTCCAAAGAGGATGGCGCTTGGCTGTTCTCAGTGATGGCAGATGAGAGAACAAGGAGCAATGGTCTCAAGTTGCAATGGGGGAGGTCTAGGTTGGATATTAGGAAATGCAACCCAGAATGATATTAGTGGTTTTTGCAACTGGATCACATTGTTGATTCATATTCAATTTGTGATCCACTCTAACCCCCCAGATCCTTTTCAGCAGTACTGCCGCCTAGCCAGTTATTCCCCATTTCGTTGTCGTTCATTTGATTTTTCCTTGCTAAGTGAAGCACTTCGCACTTGTCTGTATTGAATTTCCTCTTGTTGATTTCAGACCAATTCTCCAATTTGTTAATGTCAATTGAATTCAAATCCTGTTCTCCAAAGTGCTGGCAACCCCTCCTAGTCTGCTATCATCTCCAAATGTTAAAAGCGTGCTCTCCAGTCCATTATCCAAGTCAAACAACAATATTGACCCCTATGCGACCCTGCTAGATAGGCCCTTCCCCTTTCACAGGGAACCATTGATAGACCCTACTCAAAGAGTGGTTTTTTCAACCATATGTGCCCCCACCTGATAGTAAGGCCATCTAGCTCAAAGCTCGCTTTAGCTACGTGGTCAGGGCACTCCTCTGGGATGTGGGAAACCCAAGTGTGAATCCCCATTCAGAAGCAGGATTTGAACCTTCTCCTCTGCCAGGGGCGTGCCCTCTCCACCAGGCTATTAGCTGTTCTGGGGTGGGGTGCCCTCAGGGTCTCCTGCTGAACTTCTTCCATTTTGTATAAATTATGGAATATTCACTGGTGCAGAGACTTGATCTCGATGCTCCCACCTCCTCGGTGAGGGGCCAAACCCCCAAGCTGCAGAGTCATTGTCTCCCCATTTTATCCTCTGGCCCAGTGACTGTTGAAGCATTTTATACTAAGTGGGACAGGAGAGACTGAGAGAGACCCATCTGCAGGCTAATGGTTCAGGCAGTCCCCAGGGATGGGGGACACCTGGGTTCAAATCCCTGTCCTGCAGGTGCTACAGCCAGGATTGTCTCAAGTGAGGATGCCAGCCAGTGGGCTAAAAGGGAACCCCACCTTTGGCCATTTCATGAATCTAGCCCTTGGAAAACGCTGTATTTCCGGTTGAACAGCATGCTTTGTTTGACCCCAAACAGACTGTTTTGATTTGCAGAAATTTTTCAGATTCAGTTTGACCCAAACCAAATGTTTTATTTTAATTTTTTGGAGCTGCCAGCAAACCGAGAAGTCCCCCAGCTCTGTTCCCAGCCCTGACTGCATGGGGAGGGCAAGGCCAGGGGGCTGCAGCTCTGAAGGGGAAGGCTGGAGTGCTGCTCCTGGTGAAGAGCTCCCTGAGATGTGGGCAAAGCAGAGTTCCAGAATGAAGAGCCCTTGATCCTGGCTCCTGTGACAGAGACCCTGAGCTGCTGTGGGCAGTGCTGTGTGCTAGCAACTGGGGCCTGTCCCCGAGGGAGCCTGACCGGTGTGTTCTTTGCTTCCCCTAGGCTTGCCGCGACTTCCTGGAGTTAGCCGAGAGCCACAGTCGGAAATGGCAGCGGGCACTACAGTATGAGCGGGAGCAGAGGATCCGCCTGGAGGAGACCATTGAGCAGTTAGCCAAACAGCACAACAGCTTGGAACGGGCCTGCCGGGGAGCTCCCGGCCTGTCCTCGAGCGCCACAGCAGTCAGCAGCACTTCCAAGGGTGAGCGACCTCCTTCCCTAGGGCCCGGAGGGCTGGGATGCCAACAGCCTGGGTCCCGCCAGCCCAAGAGCTCTGCTGCTGTGATGTCACAATGGCAGCAGGGAGCAGCCGCCAGAGTGCAGCAGTATGGGGTGGGAGGAGGGCAATGGGGCAGGAGGGATGGGGGGCTGCCCTCTCACTCGTTCCCAGTCAGCCGCTGGTAGGGCACCAGCAGAGTCGGGAAGGATGGACAGGGCAGCCCATCATGGCCAGAGATTTTTTCTCAGGTAAAAGCCTGTTGAGGGGTAACAGGACAGGCATGTCCTGTGAAGAGGCAGTACTCCAGCTGCCTCCCTGCGAGCTCGTCTCCCCAGGGGAATCCCGTTCTTCCCACAGTTGCCTCTACTGGCCGGACGAATCCCAAGGTGATGCTACAATCTGGTGTTAGGAAGTTTGCATCTCCACATCCCAGTGATGCAAGGTTGCGTTTGTCCCCAGAACATTGGGCCCCACGGGTTTGAGCATGAGAGCACTGGAGCCCTTTGCCCACATCCAGTGGCTAGTGTCTCATTTGCGGGTTGCAATCGTTGCTGGAGAATAAAACCGAATTGCAGTTGATGCTGATGCCAGATCGTTGTCCCCAGACACCATTCTGGCTGCACCAGCCGGGTTTGGTTTTATTGTAACCCAGAAACGGAGCCTTGGCTGTGTATAATGCCGGGCCAGGGCAGTTCCCTTGTACCACGTAGGGGTTAGGGGAATGGATCCATGCACATAAACACGTAACAGTCAGCCCCACCCATCCCCAGAGCTCTCCAGCCTAAAGGAGCCTCTTACTGTGACGCTCTATGGCTGTGGGGCTCTCCCCACAGGGCAGTGTCATCATCACAACATGGATTTGTGATGCAATGTAACAGATAAGTGGCCTGACCTCCTGCCAGCGAGGACCATGGGGCATGACTGTGAGTATATCAGCTCCTCTAGGGCCTTTGGCCCAAGTGGCTCAAAGCATTTGACATCCCTGGGAATGGTCTATTGTTCCCATTTTGGGGGAGGGGGGGGCGATGGGGGAGGTAGCTGAAGCAGAGACGAAATCACCTCCCCAGTGTCACAGAGCAAGGCAGTGGTACAACAGGGAATTTATCTCAGGGATTCTGGTTTCCCCCATGCTGTGACCACTAGATCACACTCCCTTCAGGAGCTGAGATCTGAGTCCATATATCCTGACTCCCAGTCCCCTACTCTAACCACGCTCCCTCTAAGAGCTGGGATTTAACCTAAGAGCCCAGCTTGCCAGGCCCCTGCTCTGACCACTAGATCATACTCCTTCCCTATCCAGGGAATTGAGTGCAGGAGCCTTGACTCGTGGGTCCCCTGCTCCACCACAACAGTACATTTCTTCTGGAGTCAGGAATAGAGCCCAAGAATGGTTCTGTCCCATCCTGAGCCAGTCTTAGACGTTACCCTCCTTCTCCAAGTCTTCCTGATGTCTGGCTGCTAACAGGAGATCCCCACCTGCCTCGGACTTAGGAGAAAAGCTCCTAGGAGCGGGTATTTCATATCAGCAGGGGCCTCAAGTGCTGCACAAACTAAGCTGCTTTTGCAGAGCTGGCCTATTTCTCAGGTGGGAAGAGAAGTAGTACCCTGGGCTTTGCAGAAGTCTCATGCTGTGTACAGCTCCATCTGGTGCTGAAGGGAGACACACTGATCTATTTCCCAGAGTGATGCTGTGGCCAAAAGGGCTAATGCAATCCTTGGTTGCATAAATGGGGATTTCAAGCTGGAGTAGAGAGGTCATAGCACTTCCATATTTGGCACTGGTGTCTTTGCTGCTGGAATGTACTGCGTTCAGTTCTGGGGCGCATAATTCAAGAAAGATGTTGATAAATTGGAGAGGGTTCAGAGAAGAGCCGTGAGAATGAGTAAAGGATTAGAAGACCTGCCTTAGAGTGATAAACTCAAGGAGCTCCAGCTGTTTTAGGGGTGGTTAAGGGGTGATTTCATTGCAGTCTATAAATACCTGCATGGGGAACAAATATTGGATAACGGGCTCTTCAGCCCAACAGAGAAAGGTCTAACAGGAGTCAGTGTCTGGAAGCTGAAGCTAGACAAATTCAGACTGGAAATAAGAAATACGTTTTAAAGAGTGAGGGTGATTAACCATTGGAACCATTTCCCCAGGGGTGTGTTGATTCTCCATCACTGGCAATTTTAAAATCAGGATTGGATGTTTTTCTAAAAGCTCTGCCCTAGGAACTCTTCTGGGACAGGTCTCTGGCCTGTGCGATAGAGGAGGTCAGATGATTGCAGTGGTCCCCTCTGGCTGCGCTACACGGTGGGTGGAGAGGAGGTGTGCCCCCTAGCAAAGCTGGATGGCAGTAGGAGGTGTTTTGAAGGCTTACTGCCCCCAACACTGGGAGAAGCATCCCTTGCTACACCTGGGTAACCAGCTTAGCCATCGTGGCTGGAAGGAGGCAGGGCTAGGAGCCGGTCCATGCCCCACCCACACTGCCCCTCTCTGGGGCCATTAGCTAGCACACAGGGCTGGGAGGCAGCTTGTAGCAGTGTGTGCTGGGGAGCAGCCCCTGGTGGGCCCTTTTACCCCCTGTAGAACACCCACACAGCACAGACATTCAGCCCTGCCAGGGAGAATGTCACTGCACATCCCTTCTGTATGGATCCCAGTGAGCCAGGACCAAGCACAGAGAAGAAAGCAGATTTCCTCTGCTGGATGGGAGAGCGGAATGCAGCTTGCTGGCTGGAGCAGGTGCATGGGCAGCGCAGTGTCTGGGTCTTCATTGCAAATTCTTCCCTCCACCTACCTACTGCCTCTCGGAGGGATGGATTCACTATAGCAACGGAATAACCCCTTCTGTCGCTGCAGGAAGTGCCTGCACTACAGTGTTGTAGCTGGGCCGCTGTCACGGCGGCTGTAGAGTAGACATGTCCAGAACCCGTTTACGTGGTGCATTTGGCAGCACTTTGTGTGTCATCATTTCGCCCCCGTAGGCAGCAGGCACAGCCAGTCGTGATGCCTGTAGTTACAGGTGCCTCTTATTTTTCAAAAAGAGCAGGAGTGCTTGTGGCACCTTAGAGACTAACAAATTTATTTCAGCATAAGCTTTAATGGGCTACAGCTCACTTCTTCAGATGCATAGAATGGAACACACAGACAGGAGATATTTATACATACAGAGAACATGAAAAGGTGGAAGTATGCATACCAACAGGAAGAGTCTAATCAATTGAGATGAGCTATCGTCAGCAGGGGAAAAAAACC
>NC_133790.1:30266315-30277675 GCF_003597395.2 Chelonoidis abingdonii | reverse complement strand
TGAAAGCTTATGCTGAAATAAATTTGTTAGTCTCTAAGGTGCCACAAGTACTCCTGTTCTTTTTGTGGATACAGACTAACACAGCTGCTACTCTGAAACCTCCCATCTTTAACTTGCTCATAACTCAGACTTGAACCATTTGGGCTGGAAATTGCCTGCCGGGTCTCTGTGATTTGTGTTGCAGTAGCACCCAGCAGCCCCCAGTAGAATCGGTGCCGCTTGGTGCTGTACAAACCAACGGGACGACACTGTCTCTTCCCCCAAAGACCTGACAAGATCTGAAACAAGGGAGCAAGTGAGAGCAAAGCGAGGAGGGAGGCTGGGTAAAGACCATTGTGGCATGTGGACACCACGGGAGTCATTCCGCAGTTTCACAGTCCCAGATCACTGGAGGTGGTGGTTTTTATCAGCTCTCCCCAAGTGCCCCGGGCCCAGCCGTCTTTGGTTGGCTGATTGCTTGTAGGTGGGCCTGAGGAAGGATTGCAAGGAGGAGAGGGTGGTAGCCTTATGGCTCTGCTCTTGGAGGGCGGTTCCATGCATCAGAGAGGGCAGCGTGGAGATGTGTGTTGGAGAAGGGGCCTGTAGCGATGTGGGACTCAGCCCTGCAAGTGCCTCCTGCTGGTTATCTTCGGGAATTAGCTTCCAGCAACCAGAGCGCCCTATGCTGGCCAGTGATCCTCCTTACCCTGGCCCCAATGTCCTTCCAGGACCCCAGTGCCCCTTTAACTGGGTGCTCCCTCTGGCAGTACCCCACAGTTCTGGATCTCCCCCTCCCAGGGGAGCCCCTACCCACTATCCCCACTTCACCTCAGTCTTGCCTTCTGCTGCGTCTCCATCTAGCTCCCGCTCACTGGGGCAGACTGCAGTATAAGCCACTCATCACAGGCAAAGGGGTTTGGACCTGCTGCCTCTGCCTCCCCATGGGCTGCCCCATTGCAACCCTGCACCTATAGTTAGGCCTGCAGCCTGGGGCTTTCCAGACCGGAGCTCCCAGCTCCTCTGGCCATTCCCCAGCCCTGCTCCCAGTCTGGGTGTCTTGCTTAGGTCCCTGCAGCCAGACTCCTCTCCCTCTCCAAGCAGAGGGAGACTGTGTCTGAGCCCTGGCTCATAGCCTCTTACAGGGGCCAGCTGGGCCTGATTGCACTGGCTACAGCTGTGGCCGCTTTCTCCATCAGCCCAGCTTTCTTGTCCCCAGGCACAGCCCCCTCCTGGGCTGTTCTAAGCCCCTCGGGGCAGGAGCGGGTGTCTACCCTGCTACAGGGCCAAACGGTATCCAGGGCTGGCTTCAGGGGCAGAGTTACAGTGGTCCCAAGAAGCTCGGTCTTGATGCTGGTGAAGTGCTCAGATTGTCAGCTAGGAGGTGACTCAGTAGCTGTGTCTTGTATCGACCAGCGAGTGTGACGTCAGAGTGCCAGCCAGGAGGGGCTTTTCACGGCCAGTGCGGGGGATGATACGGTGCTGATGTCTGAACGAAGGATGGGTCAGATCATAGCTTTGGGGGAACAAACAGCAGCAGGGTTTGGCGTTTCTGGGCAGGGCTGCTGGAACAGTGTGTATAGTGGGGGGGCTGAGAGCCATTGACCCAAACTGCAAATCCTGGATATGATGGAATCCACTTCAAGCCAAGGGGTGGTGGAGCACCCCTGGTCCCAGCCCCTATGTCTCTGGACAGGCACTTTCCCTGTTGTTGGTTCAGATCTGTCAGGGAAGAAAAACATGTTTTAAACATAAGCAAATATTATAAATCCCCCCCCCCAAAAAAGCAGGGGCCTTGGAACAGCCCCAAAACCACCGATAAACCCGTTATTTGAGATTGACTAGATCGTCAGTTGAACGTGTCCATTTTGAAATTTGAACCATATTAGTTAGATTTGACTGGACGCACAGGTTATGTGGTAAACTTCCAGCTTAATCCAGCCATTGATGGCATTTGTAAGGCACTTGTCACCGTGGTAGCAAAGCGTTTTGTACCCTGATTGGGCAAGAGCAAAATCAGCCAAGTTTCCTCTCGTTTCTCCCACCCATATGTGGAATGAATTTTGTTAAGTGCACCAACCTTCATAGTGGTGCACCTAACAAAATTCATGTGATGGGGGTGGGACTGAGAGGTTCAGAGCGTGGGAGGGGGCTCAGTGCTAGGGCAGAGGGTTGGGGTGCAGGGGGGTGAGGGCTGTGGGGTCGGGCCAGCGATGAGGGGTTCAGGAGGGGGCTCAGGGCTGGGGCAGAGGGTTGGGGTTCAGGGTAGGGGTGAGGACTCCAGCTGGGGGTGCAGGCTCTGGGGTGGGGCTGAGGATGAGGAGTTTGAGGTGCGGTGAGGCTCCCTGGGGCTACAGTGGGGAGTGAAGACTCTCCCCAGCTCTCTCTCCCCGCAGCAGCACCTGGGCTGAGGGTGAGAGGTGCATCTCCCCAGCTGTGGCAGGTCCGGGCTGAGCTGGGTCACAGCAGGTCTGGGGCCAGGCCGGGGTGCCTGTCCTATGGCTGCAGCAGGTTCGGGGCCAGGCTGAGGCCAGGCCGGGGGAGAGGTGCTGCAGCAGGTCCAGGGCTTGGGGAGACGCATCTCTCCCCACCGGAGCCCTGTGTGGTGCTTAATAGGCAGCTGTGCAGCTTAGAGGGAACTTAGCTGCCATGATCCACCAGCCCTTTAACCCTGGGCATGAGAGAGGAGAGGGAAGGGGAGAGACAGACAGAAAGCACAATGGGGCAGGGGGAAGCGCGCCTGGTCTGCAGGCACCTGCAGAGTGAAGGTGTGTGGGGATCCACTGGGGCTCTGGCTGGGAGCACATGTTAATGTTCTGCCTGAGCAGTCGGGGGAAGAAGCGGTGCTGACCAGGTTCCCTTTGTGCCCCCAGGGAGTGTGCAGCCTGCCAAAGGGGAAGCCAGTGATGAAGATGAGGAGACAGAGTATTTTGATGCCATGGAGGATGCACCAGCTTTTATCACAGTAACTGCAGACCCCAAACATCACAGGTATGAAGCAGCCACAGTGCAGAGCAGGCCAAAAGCCCACCGCATGAATAGGAAGAGTGGGGAGGAGGCACTTAGTCTGGCTTCTCACTAATAACGTAGAGGCAGCACCCTCTTGGTTTGCATTAATCACACACACCCCTGCAGGTGGCTCAGCTGTGCAGGCAGGCAGCAAGAGAGGCATGTTTCAAACATCAGTGCTGGCAAATGGCCTAGAGAGTGGAGCCCCTCTACCCCTGGCAGGGCAGAGTGCCCTCAGACAGAGCCACCAGGGCCCCCCTCCCTGGACTGAAGGGACAGCCTCTGGCTGGCTCTCACCTCTCCTCTGGGGCTGGTCAGGGCCAGTGGAAATGATGTTTCTGCAGTGTGGACTCTGTCCACTAGAAACTGGACTGAGACCTGCCAACCCACGGCACATGGGCAAAGAGCCGTGATCAGGAGGGAACAGCGTGGGCTGGATTTGAAATAGCAACAGAGGTGAATGGCTCCCTATCCCATTACCAGACCCAACAGCCTGGTCTGTCCCCGAGGCCTGATTAGGAATGGGGGATTTACCAGGTGTGAGGACAAGTTCTAACTCAGTAACACAGGCCCAGAGCCTCCAAGTAATGAGACTCCCAACTTCCAGGGAGTTCAATGGAGCTTAGGAGTCTAACTACCTGTGAGGATCTGGGCTGGAGTCCACGGCCCAGGGGAGCTTTCAGAAGTCAGAGATCCCAGGCCAGAGAGCACTGGGGACTGAGCTCAGCAGCTGCCTTGGCTCCTGGGGGAAACAGCTGCTCAGCACAGCAGCAGCACCCACCAGGCTGGGCCTGTGTCACTGGAGCCAGTGCATGGCAAGTGTAACGCACTGCCGTCCTCACTGGGCAGCACTGCACACCACTGCCCTGGTGGCAACGAGCGCACGAGACAAAGGGGAACGGGGAATCCCTGAGGACAAGCAAGGCCTGTTTGGGGACCGGTTCCCAGGCAGGGGCATGAGCGGGAGATGCATTGTGCCCTCTCCCTCCTTCTCAAGAGCCACAGGGCCTGGGCACAGCCTGTCCCCGCTTTGACAGCCGTGCTCCTCTGCTCCGGCATCCTGGGCATTTCCGCAGCGCACCTGGCATGGAATGACTAGCAGCCAAGTACTTCGCTCTGTCAGAGGCAGGCAGCCCAGGCAGGTATATGTAAGGGCTTCCCATCCCTTACTGTGAACTAGTAATAAACTCTTTTCATTCACTAGAGAATGGGGGTGGGGGCACAGAAGGAGTGAGGTGCTGGCAGGTCCCCGACCCTCCCCTGCAGCTAGTGCCTACGTGACACACTGGCCTACAGGTTTCCCAGCTCTGCCTCCCCAGAGCAGCACCTTAGTCTAGTCCTGAGATGGAACGACTGAAAAGAGTTTATTGCACCGACCACAGAGCAGGCAGCTCCCCACCCAGCCACCCTCCACCTGCTGTGCAGGGGAGAGGGAAGCCACCAGCCCACCCCTCAGACACTAGAGCCCCAGCATGCTGCTCACAGACTCGCTGGAGTCTGGTTTGCAACAGGGAGGAGGCCTTATTTATCCAGGAGCCCAGACTCCTCCCACTTTCCCAGCCTGCTCTGCGGGGACTGCAGTGCCCAGCTTGCCTTGGGAGGCCTGTGTTTCCTGTAGGGAAGACTGGGAGGAAACGGCTTCCCCTGTATTCTAATGCTTTGGCCCAGGTGAGTTCTTCCAGGGAACCCTCCCTATTCTGGACCTCCCAGCCTTGCAGAGCAGGCCCACAAGCCAGGGTACTGAAGAGGGTGGGAATTAGGGTGTTGCTGGACCCCAGCATAACAAGGGGATGACCTCGCCTATCACCTGCAGCCCTGTTGTGGGACCTGCAAGCAGAGTGCCAGTGTATGCCCCTAGCACCACTTCCTTCCCATGGCACCAGGGGTCCTGGTGGGCAAGGGGACCCCATGGTAGCTGGGCACAGCACCACTGCTGCCTGGTAAGGAATCCACCTGCCTGGGGGCTGTTCCAGAGTCACCTGGAGCTGTCAGCAGCTCCCTGCTTCTCTTTAAAGGGACGTCCGCAGCCAGTGAAGGTTGGGCTGAGCAGCCTCTCCCAGTGGCCTGGTCCCCTAGAGGTGGGGGGATGGAGAGTTTCTGAAGGGCCAGAGGACACTTGTGGGGGCAGGGATTGCTCAGGCCCACTGAAATCCAGGCCTCTTAATTGGGTGCCTAACTGCAGACGTGGAGCAGTCTGCTTTGGCCCTCCCCGTGGCTTGGTGGGTGGTGCTCGCTGCGAATCAGAAGCAGAGCCGCTGCTGGCCCAGTGAACTCTGACGACCCGGGCTCAACTCTCTGCTCTGCTACAGATGCCCCATGGGAGCTTGGGAAAGTCACTTCACCTCTCTGGGCCTCAGTTCCTATCCAGCTGTGGAGATAGTCTCACAGCCCTCCTGGCAGGGCTGGGCTTCAATTCATTACAGACTGCAAGGGGCTCTGAGCCTTTGGTGTGGGGGCCTCAGACATAACTATGATGGAGCCAAGTGCAAGAACTTAGGTTGCCTGACCTCCCCAAACCTGAGCTTTAACCACTAGACTGCGCTTCCTACCTAATCAAACCATGGCGATGGGGGCCCCGGAGCATGAGGGCACAGTGATGTCTCTTGGTGAGAGACCTGCCAGCACCAGGAGATATCTCCCACATAGCTCTATTTACATTAAAGAGATGGACTGTTGCATAGCTGGGTCTAAGTGTGATTTGCAAACCAGTTTGACTTTGGTTTCGGAGGGACTGGTGACGAGACTAGGCACAATGGATCATAGATCTGGGAATCGGGATCTTTAAGGGCTTGGAAGAGAGTTATAGAAAGATCCTTTCCAGCAGTGGCTGTTTGCAGCCTGGTGGGCACTCACTGGCTTCGTAGCAAGAATGAAAAGAAAGAACCACCTCCGGCATGTTTGCATGCTAAGCTCCATCCATTGCAGTCCCTTTGCAATGTCCTGTGGGTTAAACCAGGCCCCAGCATGGCCAGAGCAGCCATTCCTGTTCTGTTCTGTGCCTGCTTGCGCCCGTGCCCACTGCCTCTGTCTTCCCTGCAGGCGTTCTGGCAGTAACCTGAGCGGGGCCAGCGAGGGGCACCCTGAGGACTGGAACCTGGAGGACAATGTGAGTGCATCGGGCAGATGGAGCTGGTGGAAAGTACACCAGCTAGACTGTTCCCAGTGGTAGCAGATGACAGAACAGGGAGTAATGGTCTCAAGTTGCAGTGGGGGAGGGTTAGATTGTATATTAGGAAAATCTTTTTCACTAGGAGGATGGTGAAGCACTAGAATGGGTTACCTAGGGAGGTGGTGGAATCTCCTTCCTTAGAGGGTTTTAAGGTCAGGCTTGACAAAGCCCTGGCTGGGATGATTTAGTTGGGAATTGGTCCCGCTTTGAGCAGGGGGTTGGACTAGATACCTCCTGAGGTCCCTTCCAACCCTGATCTTCTATGATTCTATGAATGACCTGGGGGCCGGGGGGGGAGGATCACAGGGCAGCAGAATGGGCCATAACGGGGCAGTTGGGAACTGAAGTCTCAGTTACGATATTCCAAGCGTGTCCATTCAGCAGGGAGCAAGTGGGAGCAGAGAGGAGAATAAGATGGATCAGCTCCCCCAGCACTCACCCCACTTCACTCAGAATCAGCCATAGTTCTGGTGACACCCCTCAGCCCCAAACAGTCTTCTCCCTTCCCCCCTACCTCCACCACCACCTTTGCACCGGGGTCAGGTTGGTGGCACCAGGGGGCTGAGTACAGCTACCCGACCATTTCGGCCTACATGTGGTCCTGTTTTTATCTCTGGTGTCGCCTGAGCCTTTCTTGTGAGGAAGTGCCCTGGCGACCCAGCAGGCCAGCCCAGAGCACGCACACGCTAAGCAGCACCTGTACTGCTGTCAAGCAGACTTCTGACCCGCTCAACAGGCCTTTCCTGAGAACAAGGTCAGACAAACAAGCAAAGCCACCTGTTGGGGGACGTTCTGGGTCTGAGCCGCACATGCCCTGCATGGGGAAAGGCCAGATCCCAGGAGTGATACCCCAAGAGCTGACTGTCGCCAGCAGCCAGGTTTCCATGGTTGGTTAGGTTGCAAACTTTCTGATTGCAGAAAACCGAACACCCTTACCCTGCCCCCTTTCCGACCCCTGCCGCCGAGGTCTCACTCCTGCTCCATCCCTTCTTTGAGGCCCCACCCCTGCTTGCTCCATCCCCTCTCCCCCACCCTCACTCGCTCATTTTCTCTGGGCTGGGGCAGGGGTTTGGGGTGTGTAGGGGGTGATGGCTCTGGCTGGGAGTGTGGGCTCTGGTGTGGGGCCAGAAATGAGGGGTTCAGAGTACGGGAGGGGGCTCCGGGCTGGGGCAGGGGGATGCAGGCTCTGGAAGGGAGTTTGGGTGCAAGAGGGGGCTCAGGACTGGGGCAGGCAGTTGGTGTGCAGGTGGGGATCTAGGACCTGGGAGGGAGTTGGGGTGCAGGAGGGGACTCAGAGTGGGGTAAGAAGTTTGGGGTGCAGTGCAGGCTCCAGTTGGTGCTTACCTGAGGCGGCTCCTGGAAGCGTCGACATGTCCTCTGGCTCCTAGGCATGGTGGGGGCCAGTGTGGCTCTGTGCGTTGCCCTAGCCAGTGCTCAGGTGGGGGCAGTGCATGGAGCCTCCCTGGCTGCCCCTGCACCTAGGGGCCGCAGTGACATGTCACCGCTTCCAGGAGCTGCGCAGAGCCAGGGCACGCAAGGAGCCTGCCTTAGCCCCTCTGCACCTCCGACTGGACTTTTAATGGCCCAATCAGCAGTGCTGACCAGAGTCGCCAGGGTCCCTTCTCAACTGGACGTTCCGGTCGGAAATCGGACGACTGGCAGCCCTACGGTTGGTTGATCTGGCTCTTTGCTACTTCCCCAGGTCTTTGAGAGCACAAATCAAACTGGCGACAAAGAATCAATGTGCAAAGACGTCCTGCCGAAGAAGAGGAGACGAACGCGCATTCCAGACAAACCCAACTACAGCCTTAACCTCTGGAGCATAATGAAAAACTGCATTGGCAAAGAACTGTCCAAGATCCCTATGCCTGTACGTGAGTGTTTCCCCGCTCTTGCCTGTGCCGCACCTGCTGTGAACGCTGCCTCCTGTCCGTTTTTTGGTTAGACATATGTGAAAGGGCCTGATCCTGGGAGGTGATGAGCTGGGGATACTGGGTATCTGCCAGGATCAGGCCTCAAATGAGGGAATTCTGGGTCCGACTGGGTGCACCAGGAAGTGCATTCTGGGTAGGGCTGGGTTCACCACTGAGCAGCTAAGGCGCTGTGAAAGGGGGAGAGCTGTGTTTTCTCTGTTCCTGTTAGAGAAGGAAGTAACAGAAGCTGCGGAGACCTGGCTGAAGGTAGCAGAGCTGCAGCTGCACACGAGCCTTGAGCAGAGTCTGGCTTTTGCATTATTAGACATTTTAATCTGAAAAGAAATGGAATTATTCCCTGTGCGTTTCCAGTGCTCACATCACTGTTGCCCTCCGCAAGCCTGTCTTAGGGCAACCGCCACTGCTGGGGACGCATCAGCGGAGCGAATTTGCATTGCTAATTGTTTTTGGTAATTAGCTCTTGTGACAGTTACATAAGAGAGGATTCAAGCAAGTCAGCTGTGCCATGCAGTCTGATCCCATAGCTCACCACCCTGCCTGCCTTGTTTGCAAGAGTTAGGAGCGATAGAGAGATTACGTCCTGTTGGTCGGTTTTCTGGTTTGAATGGGTTGGCGCATGCGGGTGATGAGGGACAGGGAAGGAGACTGCCCTGCCTGTAAACTGGGTTTCTGGGATCCCCTGCACCAGCCTGGACTCGTGGGTTCGCTCCTCACCCCAGCCTGACTCCAGACCACAATGTCCTCAGTGCAATAGGTTCTTCCTGCTGGGCCCTGGCATAGGGACCAGCAGGATGCTCTTAAACACCTTGCTGAGCAGTGCCAATGGGAGACACTAGGCTTTGGAGACTGGTGCTGACCCAGATAAAATCTTGCCCTTAGTGAAGCCCAGGAACCCATCCCCAAACTGCATCAGAAAAGGCGCTTTGCAGAGGAAAACCGCCTTGTACGGGTGACTGATTCTGCGTCTCCTGTTGGCCGTCCCTGTAAGCACCATTCCTGGGACAGGACCGTGGTGCAGCTCCATTTGAAGATTGAGCACTGCCAGGCTCAGGAGCATTCCCATGGCCGCTGGAGAGTTCCAGCAGCGAATGTAGGTTATCGGGACACTGTCAGGACAGAACTAACCCGGGAGCCATTGCTCCAGTCAGGAGAGAGTTTGCACTGCAGCCATATAGCTAGAGTCCAGCTCTTACAGAACTCACTGACTCCTCCCTTCAGGGTCAGAAGGAAAAGGGGCCTGTTATGGCAGCTTGTGCAGTTTGTTGGGAAAACAACACCTGTTGTCCCTCCTGGGGGCTGTATCCTTATGTGGTCCAACAGCCTGGGTGGCAGCAAGTGGTGGATCTCCATCCCTTTCCCACAGTGTTCCCCAGCAGTCCTGAGCAGCCCGTTAGACTCTTCTGCAAGATCAGTTTCAGGGGAAAGTTTGAAGTGTACAGGAATGTGCCTAGACCTAATGGAATTGTGCAAAAATACCAGCAGCTGCTGCGTCTGCAATTCAGAGCAATTTATATTTTTCCTGTCAATCGGAACATCCCGGGAGTTACTAATGCATTCAGGAATGTGCGAACAATACGCTCTGCCTGCCCCAGTAACGTCATCTGTCAGCCTGTGGGAATTAATTACAGTAAACCCCAATGGGGCAAATTAATCCAGACAGCTTCCCAATGTTGCTGTCCCCAGTAAACTGTACAATAACCCCTGTGTTGTAAACAAACCGATGGGACCTAACAGTGACCACAGCTGCCTGTCATCTCCCTCCATCAATGCACTCATCATCCTCAGCCCAAAGACCTAGTTCTGCGAGGCACTGAGCTCCCATTTGAAGTCTGGGGAGAGCTGCCTCAGTTACATTCATTTGAGATATTTACTCTGAGAACAATAAACTCTTGGGAAAGGCTGCAGGGGCCCATTAACAATCATAAAGGGCAATTTAAGCCTGGATCTGTGATGCATTTGCTTCGAGTGCAATACAAATCAGCAGGAGGCTGCAATGGACTGATCTGGGTGCTGTGCATTAACCCTGGTCTGCGCTACAGGGTTAGGTCGAATTTAGCTGCATTAGGTCAATTTTAAAATGAATGCATCCCCACAACCAACCCTGTTCCGTTGACTTAAAGGGCTCTTAAAATCGACTTCTGTACTCCTCCCTCGCAAGGGGAGTAGCGCTCAAATCGACCTTGCTGGGTCGAATTTAGGGTAGTGTGGATGCAAATCGACGGTATTGGCCTCCAGGAGCTATCCCAGAGTGCTCCATTGTGACCGCCCTGGACAGCACTTTGAACTCTGATGCACTAGCCAGGTACACAAGAAAAGCCCCGGGAACTTTTGAATTTTATTTCCTGTTTGGTCAGCGTGGCGAACTCAGCAGCACAGGTAACCATGCAGCCCCCCCAGAATCACAGAGCGTAGAATGTTTCTACGCTCCCCCATCATCTCCGTCCCTGAGGTTATCGCAGATTAGAAGGCAAAAAAAATGCCCTCACGATAACATGTCTTCTGAGCTCATGCAGTCCTCCCGCACTGATAGAGCACAGCTTAATGCATGGAGACATTCAGTGGCAGAGGCCAGGACAGAATTAAGTGAGCATGAAAATTGGAGGCAGAAAGTGATCCTGAGGCTAATGAGGGAGCAAATGAACATGATGACACATCTATTGAGGCAGCAAACAGACATGATGAAGCGTCTGTTGGAGCTGCAGGAAAGCCAAGAGCACAGACCCCTGCTGCATCCAGTGTATAACCGCCTCCCCTCCTCCCCATGTTCCATAGCCTCCTCACCCAGACGCCCAAGAATGTAGGGGGAAAGGGGGGGAGGCTCTGGGCACCCAGCCACTCCACTCCAGAGGATGGCCCAAGCAACAGAAGGCTGTCATTCAAACAGTTTGATTTTTAGTGTGGCTACAATAAACAATGCCCTTGTCCTTCCCTCCTCCCCCACCCCACCCGGGCTAATTTGTCTGTTATCTCTTTTTTTTTTTAATTAATAAAGAATGCATGGTTTCAAAACAGTAGTTACTTTATTTCGAAGGGGAGAGGGTGGTTGGCTTACAGGTAATTAAAATCAACAAAGGGGGCGGGTTTGCATCAAGGAGAAACACACACAACTGTCACACCGAAGCCTGGCCAGTCATGAAACTGGTTTTCAAAGCCTCTCTGATGCCCGCAGCGCTGGCCCGGGCACGCGCTTTGAAATGTCTAATGTAGCCAAGCCCTTCAGCCTTGCTACACGGCACTTACCAGCACTGAACTGGGTGGAAAAAACACTCCCT